>NW_026068207.1:707402-713486 GCF_014885135.2 Alexandromys fortis
TCATGTTTTCAAGTTTATCCATGTTATACCTTGAATCAGTGTTTCAATACTTTTTAACAGTAGTAAAATGCATTTAGCATGAGTTTGAAGTTTTTATATTTTGGGGCTGGAGTTTAGCCCAACTGCTAGAGTACTTGGCTAGCACACACAGCACCCAAGTTTCGGTCCCCAGCACCACATAGAGCCAAGTGGAAGGTAGATGCAAGACGACCAGACCAGACGTTTATTGTCATCCTTGCCTACACAGTGAGTTTGAGGCCAGTGTATGTGACATGAGTTCCTGCTTTAAAAAATAAAGAAAGAAACAAAACTATTCCAGCCATTTTTAGGTAGCATTCAGTACATTTACAACCCTGCAATCGGGATTGCTCTCTAGTCGGGCTACAAAGTGCTTAAGAGCCCTTGCTGCGCAGTCACGGGGCCAAGTTCGGATCTGAGCACCCACATTAATGACTGACCCTCGCACACCTTTCAGCCCAGCTTAGAAAACTCAAGCTCCACGCTGAGGGAGAGATCTTGCTTCAAAGAGTTCAGCAGAGGATGACTGGAGAAAGCTGGACACCCTTTTCCGGCACTTACCACACCCACACAGACACAGGTGTGCAGACAGTCATACGCATAGATACATACAAACATCTTTTCATTTATTTATTTATTTGGTTTTGTAATACAAAATCTTGCTATGAAGCCTTGGCTGAACTGGGATTCACTCTGGGACTGGCCGTGAACTCAGAGAGATCTGCCTGCCTCTGCCTCCCCAGTGTTGGAACTAAAGTTGTTCTATGAAAATGAGCAAAAAGTGCGAGTGGGGGGGGGGTGTCCTTAATTCCTATCATGCTCTGAGCAATGAGGAAGGCCACTCAGGTTCTTTGACTCTTGAATGGTTTCTATTGACTAGACTTCAGTTTGCTTGCATTTTGCCTCACAAGGAAGTGTTTACCAGGAGATGGCTGTATTTGGCAGCCATAGGTAGGTCACGTTGAGGAACTAGGACAAGGTGGAGAACTGGAAACTGTAAACAGTGACTAATCCCTGGTTCAAGAGTAGCTGAGTAGCTAGACACGCAGCTCAGTTAGTAGAGAGCCTGCCTAGCACACACAAAGCCCTAGGCGCAGTCCCTAGCCCAGCTTTACTGAGCATGGTGGCCTGTGCCTATTATCCAGCCCTTGAGAGGGTCCAAAGTTCAAGGTCATCCTCAGCTACAAATCTAAGTGGAGGCCAGATTGGAATACTTAGACACTCTCAAAAAACAAAATAGCACAAGGTATGATGGTGTACACCTTTAATCTCAGCATTCTGAAGGCAAAGGCAGGAGGATCTCTGTGAGTTCTAGACCAGAGTGGTCTACATAGCAAGTTCCAAGCTAGTCAGGGCCACATAATAAGACCTTGTTAAAAAAAAAAAATTAAAAATAGTTGCTGTAGTAACAGAATTGTAATCATTCATTACACACACACACACACATATATATACATAAATAATATATACACACACATGTATGAATGTGTATATGTATGTATGTGTTATGATGGTCCTAGGAATCAAACCCTGGACTTTTATGAAATAAGCTAACACTCTACCACTGAGCTACCCTTCCTCCCTGCCCACTATAATGTATAAACCACCTTGTGCTTATCTCTTCATTTGATGTCAAATAGTGAATGCAACCATGCTGCAGAGAACCTGTGTTTGATTCCCAGAACCGTCTGACTTTCATGAATGTATGTTAGCACAGTCACATACAAGTAAGCCAGGTACTAGTGGCTCATGACTTTCATCCCAGCACTTGGAAGGCAGAGGCAGGGGGATCTTTGAGTTTGAGGCCAGCCTGGTCTACAGATCAAGTTCCAAGACAGCCAGGGCTACACAGAGAAAATGAACAAACAAAAGAAGATTTTCTTTTAATTCTTTGGGGGTAACAAGGGATGTGACCATTATGTCCCGTAAGTAGCTGTTTTAATTTCTTAAGGAAGCCGCAGACTTTCTCTTAGCAGCTGCACCGTGTTCCGTTCCTACTTGCGAGCTCCGACCCTCCTTTGCCTCGCCAATACTAGTTTTCTAGCTTTTCTGAACTCATATTTCATTGATTTTGATTGATATTTCCCTAATACTGATGAGACATAGCATCTTTTTGTGTACCTGTGGGCTAACTGCCCTGGCATTCACCCTGCCCGCAGTGAGCTATCCTGGTACCCTCGTCAAAAATGAATTAATGACGAATGGGCAAGCTTGTTCCGAACTCAGTTCTGTCCTGTTCATCCCCGTGTCCTTGCACCAGCACCATGTCGTCCTCTCTACTGAAGCATTACAGTAGCTTTAAGGTTGAGGCTGGAGAGATGGCTTCGCAGTTGAGAGGACTTGTTAGTTTTTCAGAGGACCAAAGGTTGACTGCCAGCACCCTCACCTGGCAGCTCACAGCTGCCTGTAACTCCAGTTCCAGAGGACCCAAAGCCCTCTTGTGGTTTCTGTGGGTACTTAAAAGTGCATCCCCACACATAGAGATGCATGTAATAAATGATAAAATACATCTTTAAGGTCAATCAAGTTAGGAAGCGTGAGTCCTCTGGCAGTATTTTTACAGCACTGCTGAGTTTCTTGCTTTTCTTAAGATCAACTGATCAATTCTGCAAAGAAGCCAAATTAGAATTTACCAAAGATGCATTTTGGCTCACAGTCTGAGAAGGGATAAAAGTCCATCATGGTAGGAAGGCATGTGGCAGGAGTGTGAAGTCGCTGTTCACTTTATGTCTGCAGAAAGAAAGCAGATGCATGCTGGTGCCCAGCTTATGTCGCAGGCAGGAGACAGATGCATGCTGGTGCCCAGCTTATGTCGCAGGCAGGGAGCAGATGCATGCTGGTGCCCAGCTTATGTCGCAGGCAGGGAGCAGATGCATGCTGGTACCCAGCTTATGTTGCAGGCAGGAAGCAGATGCATGCTGGTTCTCAGTTGACTTTCTCCTTTGGTTCAGTCCAGGACTCCAACCCATGGGATTTCACTGCCCGTAGTCAGAATTGGTCTTCTCTGTCATGGAAACACTCCTCACGTCTCCTATCACCATAAAATTCCATACATGGAACTATTGAGATGGCTTAGTGGGAGGGCAAGAGAGATGGCTCAGTGGTTAAGAGCACTTGCTCCTCTTGCAGAGGACCTGAGTTTGATCCCCAGTGCTGACATGGTGGTTCACTACCATCCATAACTCTAGTTCAGAAGATCTGAAACCCTCCTCTGACTTTCGAGGGAACCAGGCATGCGTGTGGTACACATGCATACATGCAGGTAAAGCACTCATGCACATAAAATAAATCTTAAAAGAAGGGAGGGCTTAGTGGGTAGAGGTGTCTGCTATCAAGCCTGAAGACAAGCCTCAAGGTCCATCCTCAGGACCCACAAACATAGAACTGATTCATGAGAGCACTGATTCCTGATTCCTGCAAACTGGCCACTGACCTCCACGTGAATATTGTGGCACACACACACTCACACAAATATACACAAAATAAATAAAATGTAATAAAAATTTGAAAACAGTAAAGAAATCCTGCCAAAGGTTAATAAGGAGTCCCAGCAGGTGAAGGCACTTCCTACCAAGTGAGGCTGAGGTCTACATTAGATTCCCAGGATTAACGTGGAGGAAGGGGAGAACTCACAGCCATGAGTTGTCCTCTGACCGACACACACACAAAATAAATAAGAAAAAAACAGTTGAAAAAACCATTGCTTATTTTGGAAAAAAGAAAAAGGTCTCCAATTTCTTTCCATCGAGTACGTTAGCGGTAGGTTCCGTGCACACCCTCTTCAGGTTGAGGCCACACTTTGCCTTTTCTTAGTTGTTGGTGTTTTTTTAATCATGAAGGGATACAAAGAAATTTTAAGATTTGCCACGTCCACAGCAGTGACTGCCGTGTAGTGACAAAATGCCTCTGCGCTGGCTTTTGCCTGCTGAAGGATTGGGGTTAGAGCTTCTTGGAGCGAAGCCCCAGGTGGTCCCCCTGGCAATCAGTGGTCGAGATAGGACCTGATGCCATAGGCAGATCTCATATCTGGAGATGGCCTTGAGAGCGAGCCCTCCTGACACCCTGTATGATCTTTCTCTGTATTTCTTAATTTTCCTGTTTGCAGCTGACCGCTTACCAAGAGATCAAAGTACGTCCTTGGCTCAGCTCCACCGTTCATTAAAGCAGTCCTTGAGGAACTGAAGTATGCCCCACGCCACATGAGTCTGGGAAACTTTATTATTTATGAAACAGAAACGGCTAAAGTTGAAATGTTACGAGGGAATCGTCATAGTGAATCAGATTTAGAGAGAAAAGGAGAGTTAGAGAAAATTCCCCTTTATGGAAAGATTAGCTAGATCTCAGAAGCCCTGGAGTCTTTATAGTAAGAAGGAAAGAAAGGAAATTATTAAAAACATGAGACCAGCTTTAATATATTGGTATAGGAACTATCCTGAGAAAATGAAAAAACTATTAGGGAATATGGAGCAAAGAATAAAAAACTATATAAATGGGAAGCTAAACACAGGACCCTGAGAACTAGTCTCCCACGGTAGAATGTAAATAATGGTGTGAGACAGAATTCTAAGAGACAAAACAAAACTAAAAGTCCTTGCCAACATCTTGAGCACGTAGAAAGGAGCACGTAGAAGAAGCTCTATTTTGATTATGCTTAACCTTGATTTATGTCTGGAACCCTGAGTGGGGTGATGCAGTGAACCTGCCAAGTTCTTTGATCTGTTTTGTACAAAAACTGAAGCTTTGCAGAAGTAAAATTGCAGCAGATTCTCACTACCAGTGTGTCTGTCTGTCATTCCCTTGCATCGTATCCTGGCTATCCTATCCTTCAACCCTGTTCTCCCGTGGATAGCGGTCTCCAAGAGGGACGGTCCGTGGCAAAGATTTATTAATCTGCTGGTGTGGGAGAATTGCAAATAATATTGTTTCTGTGTAGCTATTTCAGGAGTCTGGGCAGCCAGGAACATAGCAGACTCTTACTACAATCTGCTTTCAGCTAGGCACAGTGACTAACTACCACGCTGAGGCAGGAGGATGGCTTGACCTTGGGGTTCCAGGCCAATCTGGGCAACACAGTAAGACCCCCACACACACACACACTTTAGAAGGAAGAAGAAATTCTGCTTCTTCCTTCAAGTGCAATTTCTGTAAGTTAGGAGACGATGCTATCCTCTGCCTCCTCCAAGCCTGCCCCAGGAAGAAGCATGGCATGGGGAGGAGCCATGGTAGACCCGGTCCTCCTCCGCACCTGTCCTTCCTCCGCACCTGCCATTTGTCTGCTCGCTCCGTACCCGCTCAGCATCTATGCTCATTCTCCCTCTCAGCCCCAACATGGTCTCTACCTCCTCACTCTTGAAAGAAGGCTTACCTCTCAGAATATCTGGAACACTGAGGCCTGAGAGTGTAGCTCAGTTGGTGGAGCACCTCCTAGCACATGTGATCCAGGCACTCGGGAAGTAGGAGCTGGAGGACCAGAACTTTAAGGTCATCCTCAGGCTACAAAGCTATTGTGCGGCCAGCTTGGAATACAGGAGACTGTCTCAAAGAAGGAGAAAGGAAAGGAGGGCAGGAGGGCTGACTCAGAGGTGAAGAACTCTCTTTGCTCTTGCAGAGAACCCAAGTTTGAACGCCGACATGACAGCCCACAGTCATCTGTAACTCCAGTTCCCAGGGACCCAGTGCCTACTTCTGACCCTTGGATACCTGGCACGCACATGCCCACATACATACATGAAGACAAAACACTCATGCACATAAGATAAAATAAATATGGGCTGGAAAGATGGCTCAGAAGTTAAGAGCATTGCCTGCTCATCCAGAGGTCCTGAGTTCAATTCCCAGCAACCACATGGTGGCTCACAACCATCTGTGCCCTCTTCTGGCCTGCAGACATACACACAGACAGAATATTGTATACATATGAATAAATACATATTTTAAAAAAGATAAAATAAATATACTTTACAGGGGGAAAAAGGAAGGAAGGAAGGAAGGAAGGAAGGAAGGAAGGAAGGAAGGAAGGAAGGAAGGAAGGAAGGAAGGAAGGAAGGAAGGAAGGAAGGAAGGAAG
>NW_026068207.1:717187-718613 GCF_014885135.2 Alexandromys fortis
CTCTCTCTCCCTCCCTCCCTCCCCCTCTCTCCTTCCCTCCCCAACTCCTTTCCCTTAGTCACTAAAGTTCTCTCACAGGAGGACCCCTGCGTTCCACCTGCTCATGCCCAGGGCAGCTAGTTGTCACTGCGGACCCCTCTGCAGCCAAACTCTCACCACCACTTGGCTGAAGCATCTGTCTTAGCGCTTCTGTTGCTGCACTGAAACACATGACCAATTAGGGAGGAAAGGGTTTATTTGGCTTATGCTTCCACCTTACATTTACATTCCCTGAAGGAAGTCAGGACAGGAACTCAAACAGAGCAGGAACCTGGAGGCAGGAGCTGGTGCAGAGGCCACGGAGGGGTGCTGCTTACTGACTTGCTCCCCATGGTCTATTCAGCCTGCTCTATTAAAGAACCCAGGACCACCAGCCCAGGGATGGCCCCACCCACAATGGGCTGGGCCCTCCCCCACTGGTCACTAATTTAGCTAATGCCTTACAGTCCGATCTTAGGGAGGCATTTTCTCAATTGAGGTTCCCTCCTTTCAGATAACTCCGGCTTGTGTCAAGTTGACATAAAACTAGCCAGCACAACATCTAATCGGGAATCTTATTTCAGCCTCTGCTGCTTGGTACTGTTCATTTCCCTTCCTTCTCAAAGCACTGATCTGTGGCAAATCAGAGCGTTCCGAGGACGTAGGGAGGAAAAACTTAGAGACACTGATGTCCCAGATGACAAGCGATATCTCACAGAGCACTGGCATCCACGAGGAGTCCTGCGTGGTGGATTGTATATATATATATGGTTGATACCTTGCTGTATTTTCAGTTAGCTATCATGTGCACATATATGACTAGAAAAATGTTCACAATAATAACTCTAGGTAAAAAAAAAATTCTGCCTTTAATTCCAGCCCATGGGAGGTAGAGGTAGGTGATCTTTGTAAATTTGAGGTCAACCTGGTCTACAGAGTGACCCTGTCTTGAAAAAAAATTTATAAAAAATTATTTTCTTATTTTGCCTTAATCTTCATTTTCTAACTTTTCCATATGGAGTATATTATTTATAACAATAACTTTAGAAGTTTAAGTATAGGCTATGAACTGTTAAACACTGTACACAATTGATCTAACTCTCAAATGTTTTTATTTTATTATTATTATTATTATTATTATTATTATTATTATTATTATTGAGACAGGGTGTCTCTGTGTAGCAATCCTGGCTGTCCTGGAACTCTCTCTGTAGACCAGGCTGGCCTTGAACTCACTGAGATCCACCAGCTTCTGCCTCCCAAGTACTGGGATTGAAGGTGCGCGCCACCACTGCCCAGCTAAATGTTTTTATTTTTATTTTTTGTGTGTATGGGTATTTTGCATGTATGCATATACATGTCTGGTGCCCACAGAAGCCAGAAGACGGTGTTGAACCCCCCCCCCAGA
>NW_026068207.1:719773-735582 GCF_014885135.2 Alexandromys fortis
GTGGGCGGTGGGCCAGCGAAAAGAACGAGGAAAGAGAAAGGAGGGGGAAAGAAAACGAAACTAGCTCTCTGTTACCAGAAGTTTGATTAAAAAAAAAAAAACCCTAACCTTGAGCAAATTGCTGAATCTTTCTGAGTATTTGTCTCAGTATTTTATTTATTTATTTAGTTAGTTAGTTAGTTTTTTTCGGAGACAGAGTCTCTGTAGCTTTTGTTTTTTTTTATATTTATTATGTATACAATATTCTGTCTGTGTGTATGCCTGTAGGCCAGAAGAGGGCACCAGACCCCATTACAGATGGTTGTAAGCCACCATATGGTTGCTGGGAATTGAACTCAGGACCTTTGGAAGAGCAGGCAATGCTCTTAACCTCTGAGCCATCTCTCCAGCCCCCTCTCTGTAGCTTTTGGAGCCTGTCCTGGAACTCTTTCTGTAGACCAAGCTGGCCTCGAACTCACAGAGAACTCCTGCCTCCTTTCCGGTCCTCCTGGGAAGCATGCTGGTACAGTCCCCAGTCTCCTCTCCGCTCTGACTCCTTCCCATCATTCTCGCTGGGCTGTGCACCACCTGGAACACTGCAACAGTCTCTCTCTCTCTTTTTTTTCTAACAGTCTCCTTTTCCCCACTGCCCTAGCCAACTCTTTCGGACACGAGCAGAGTAATGGTCACACACTCTCCACTTTGACTCCACCCTGCCCCTGCTTGAACCTCTTCAGTGCTTCTTCTACTGTTTAGATGAAACACAAATGCCCGAGAGCTCTGTGGGAGCAGAACGATTTTCCTCCCCTGCCTAGTACCGTGGACACCAGGTCAGGTTTAATCATTTGCCACTGCGCTCCCCACCCGCCCACACCCTCACTAAACCAATATCATTAAATGTTAGTCAAACATTTATCTTAAAGCAGGCAGACAGAAGTTTCCTTTAAAAAAAGATTCATTTGCCAGTTCATTTCCTCTAGCCAAGGCAGAGTCAACATTCTAAAGATTTTTTTTTAGCTCTGGAGACTGTACCCAGGGCCTCTCACAGGCCAGGCAAGTCCAATCCCTGAAACAATCTGGTAGACTCCTCACACCTCTGTGATTTTTTATTCTCTCTTCAGTAATGTAAGAAGAGGGGAGAGGAGAAAAGGAGGGCATTAAAGGGACTTTTATACAAATAACAGAAAAAGCGTTTGTTTCTGAAACTGTGTTCGTGTCATGTGCTATTTTGAAATTTGGAAAAATTTCGGCCACCCAGGACTACCTGTCCTATCATATTACAATCAGGTCTCTCACAGAGTGAGTCCTCTTTGGCTGGAATGGGCCCAGTTTACTGTTTGACCAGAGTTGGCTGACACATTTTCTATTGCATAAGGACTTATGTCCTGTGCCACTCCCGGATGGTTTGTTTCTTGGCCTGGCTCTCTTCCAGACTCTTCTTGACGCTCCTTGTTACCAGCAAACCTGCTCTTTAGGCTTCCCGGCAACACCAGGCTCCCCACTGCCGGCATGCGCTGGTCCTCATCCCCTCTCCCCTTTCATCAGTCCCAGGAATATCTACACCTTCCAGTCCTTGGGCCCAGCGATCATTCTCAGCTGATACCCACTTCTCACATTTCTGCTTGGCAGTTCTTGGAGCGCACTCTATCACTCATTTGTCTGGGTGTCATTGTAAACTACTTGACAAAAGAAATCTAGAGGATTACTTCGGCTTATCGTTCCCAGGAATATACAGTGCACCGTGGCAGGGAAATCCCAGCAGCAAGAGGAGGAAGGAGGTGGCTGGCCACACTGAATCCACAGTCGGGAAGCAGAGAGACGCTGAAGTTCTATATTGTGCTCAGCTTGGTTTCCATTTTATTCAGTCCAGGACTCCAGCCCAGGAGATACTAATGTCCACAACCAGGGTGGGCCTTCCCACCTCAGTTAACCGCCCCTAGATAACCTCTCACGGGCATGCCCAGAGATTTCTTTCCATGGTGATTCTAAAGTCCATCGGGTTGACAATAAAAATTAACCGTTACAGCCACCATGGACAAACATCTATATAATGTTTATGGGCCTCACCAGATTGCAAGCTCTATGGAATTAAAGTCTTACTCATTTATGTACTTTTTTTGTTTGTTTTTTTTTCAAGACAGGGTTTCTCTGTGTAGCCCTGGCTGTCCTGAAACTCACTCTGTGGAACAGGCTGGCCTTGAACTCACAGAGATCTGCCTGTCTCTCCCTCCTGAGTGCTGAGACTAAAGGTGTGCCCCATCATGACCATCTTCTTTTGAGACTGAGTGTTACTTTGTTCTTCAGACTGGCCTCCAAATTCTGGTAGTTCAAAAGGTCTTTTGCCTCTGAGACTAGACAGCTGCTCTTCCAGAGAACCCAGGGTCAATATCTAGCACCCATATGGTAGCTCATAACCATCTCTTAACTCCAATTCCAAAGGATCTGATGCCCTGTTCTGGCTTCCTTGGGTCCCAGAAAGGGACATGATGAATAAGCACAAAGGGAGACAAAATACACGTACACATAAAACAATAATATGACAATTTTACTTAGAATAGCCTCTGTCTTAAACCCCCGGGGTATTAAGGACCATGGAACCGGGCATGAAGGCACTCAACTGTAATCACAACACTTCTAAGGCAGAGGAAGGAAGACTGGTACCAACTGGTGCCAACTGAAGTTCTTTAGAGTGAGTTCCATGCCCGCTGTGACTGCCTGTCTCCAAACAACAACAACAAAAAAATAAAACGAACATGGTTGTTGGGACTTGTAGTTTGAGCTAGGTCCTACTATTTGTTAAATCGCTGTTTACAAAACACCTAACCTGGCAAACATTCATAAACGATCTCAAGCACCCTGTTTCAATAACCCAGCACTACCTCAGATGACACAAGAGCTGAATGCAAACAGCAACCCATAGGTGGGCAGAAAGCAAAAATTAAAAAGAAATCTACATGTGTGTCTGTACACCATATGCATGCAATGTCTGTAGAGGCCAAAAGAGGGTGTCCGATCTCTCGAAACTGGAGTTACACACCTTTGTTAGCTATCTTGTTGGTGCTGGGGATGGAACTCAGGTCCTCTGGAAGAGCAGTTACCGTTTTTTTAACCACTCAGCTATCTCTCTAGCCCCCAAAGAATTTTTTTAAAGAAAGGGTTTCTCGGTGTAGCCATGGTTATCCTGAAACTAAACCAGGCTTGCCTTGAACTCAGAGACCCCTGTGCCTCTGCCTCCTGGGTGCTAGAAGAAATATGCCACACTGCCAGGCTTCTCTAAAAAAATTTTTTTAAGAAAAAAAAAAAAAATAATAAAAAAGAATTTTAAGAAATATATATGTATATGAATATATATAACACATTCTTAATAATCCAAACAGTAAAGTAGAAATATATTCTTTGCTGTTTGGATAATTGAGAATGTATTGCTGCCAGACAGTGGTGGTTCACACCTTTAATCCCAGCACTCTGACAGAGGCAGGCATATTTGAATTTGAGGCCAGCCTGGTCTACAGAATGAGTTCCAGGATAGCCAGGGCTACAAAGAGAAACCGTCTTGGAAAACAACAGCAAGAACTGCTGAGGTAAGGCAGAGTTCTTGTCTAGTGTACACAAAATCTTATTACCATGTAAACCGGGTTTGAGGAATACAAGCCTGTACGTAATCCAGTAGATCTGGGCAGCAGGAGATTTTATATTTTGGATTAGAGAGATGGCTCAGCAGTTAGGGGTATGTGCTTTTCTCTCACAGGACTAGAGTTCAGTTTCCAACACCCATGTAGATGGTTCTAAACTGCTTGTTAGCTCAAGCTCTAGGGGATACGACATCCTCGTCTAGTCTCCAAGGGCACCCGTGCATAGATGGTACACACAAATTAAAATAAAATTTTGATATCCTATGTCTTAAATAACTCGAGAGGGTCGTGGTGAGACACATGTAATTCTAAACACTCAGGAGTCACGAGCTTGAGGCTAGCCTGTCCACAGAACAATACAATCTCAAATACAAAAATTTAGGAAAAAAAAATCCGTGGTAAATTCAAAGGGCCCTAGAGACCGTCAAGAAAAGGATTACGACCAGGAACGAAGTGATGATTTTGTTTCTAGACGGGAAAGACCAGAACAGCGTACATTTTGTGTGGAGTGAGAAAGTGTAGTGGCTCCCGTCCTCGAGACCCCACATCATGAGCCGCGAGAGGCGACGCAGCGGCTGCCGGTCAGAACAATTTCCAAAGCGCGAGGACAAGTGAAGAGGAAAGAGACTGCAGAGCTCATCAGAGCGCTGAGAAAAACAGGGCGAGCTGGACTTGACACGCAGCCCGTTCCTAACGGAACTCACAGCCGCAGACGGCCTGGACTCGATAGCCCGCCCTCGGGGGGGGGGGGGGGCTGCGCCGGAAGAGGAACAGCCCGCCGGAAAGGGAGGGGCCACGCGCTCCAAGTCCCTTGCGCCGCTCTCACGTCAGCAGTGAGGGCGGAAGCGAAGACTACAGGATGCGGCTCCTGGTTGCGTTGCTCCTGCTAAGTGTCGCAGCGGCGGGTAAGACCCCCTCCCCCGCCCATCCCACTCTGTCCCTTAGGTCCCCCCGTCCTCACCTCGGCGGCTCGTCCCCGGAGCTGGCGGCTTCCTTGCCTGACCCGACCCTCTAGCCATCTCCTACCTTCTCCCTCGGCCATCGCCGCTGGGCTCTTCCCGCTCTGAGAAGTCAAGCCCCCTTCTCTTCTCCCGGCCTTTTCTTCCGAGGACTCACTGTTTTTTCTGTTGCCTGTTCCTGATTCAGGCACCATCTTAAGAAAAGATAAGTCTCCTGAAGCTGCGTCCCCGCCTCCTGCGGAGGGAGAGCCTTCTAAGAAGTCGGTAGAGCCTGGCAGTCCGACGGGGCAGAGGCAACAGCAATCCACTACCGTAGGCCAGGTGGAGCCGACTACGGCAGCAGTTTCCAGTTCGGCGGTATCTGGACAGCAGGTCACTGCAACCGATCCCCCCAAAGACGAGTCGTCTGATCCCAAAACTCAGCCCGAGAAAACAGATACCAAGTCAACGGAGTCTGCACAACAGCCCCCGCCAGCCGACCCCAAACAGGAGGAATCTGGGCAGAAGTCCACAAAAGATAATTCGGAAAAGCTCACAAAAGATGATCCGGAAAAGCTCACAAAAGTTGATCCGGAAAAGCCCACAAAAGTTGATCCGGAAAAGCCCACAAAAGTTGATCCGGAAAAGCCCACAAAAGTTGATCCGGAAAAGCCCACAAAAGTTGATTCCAACGAGCCCGTCTCCAAACCCTCCTCAGATCAGGAGACCCCCAAGATTGAGAAAACCGAACTAGCTGGAAAAGGACAGAAATCAACGCCTACTTCCAAAACTGAATCTGGGGAGAGACCAGGAGACTCTGACTTCTCTTTAAAGCCAGAGGGAGGAGAGAAGTATTCAGAGCCCACTGAAGCTGTGGAAGCCAAGGAAGAGAGTGAGGTAGAGCCAGAAGAGGGCTCACCACTTGAAGAAGAGGGTGTAAAGGTATTGGACCCTTCCTCCAGTGAGAACCGAGAGGGGCCGCTTATAGAGTCTGTGAATGAGGAGAAGGATACCTCTTATAAGGACAGTTCTGCAAGCACCAGTGCCGAGAGCAGCCACTTCTTTGCCTATCTGGTGACCGCAGCTGTCCTTGTTGCTGTCCTCTATATTGCTTACCACAACAAGCGGAAGGTAAGAGGAGACTGGGATTTCCCTAACCCTGAGAGCTTGGTCATGGACAGCTGTCACTCATCCGCTTGTGGGCTCGGAGAGTGTCAAGATCAACTTCAGTTTTTTTCAGGCCCGACTAGAGCTTATGAAACTCTAGTTTTGTAAATCATGTGTTTCCATCATGTGACCTGTTTCCTGAGAGTTCTGCTGTAAAGTGCCAAGTTGGACATGAATCGTGACCTGACCTAATTGAGATTCTCCTCCCATAACTTGGAACTCAGGTCTTTCACAGCCTCTGTGGGCCGAGTTCTTGATATAGAGGCCTCTTCCTTTTTTTCCCATGCTTGAGACAGTTTGCCATTTCTAACTTCTACTGCCACTGTCTTCCATCTGTAGGCAGAAAGAATATTTTCATTATGTAGTCTCTAATACCAGTGCCATAAAGCCCAAGGACAGCTCTTCTGCAACCAGCAAGAGGAAATTGCATAAATGTACCCATCTCTGTGGTTAAAGTGGCACCCGTGTCCTTTAGAAACAACTCTGATGACAAAATGGTTGTGTGAGATTTTGAAGAAAATTTCAGTAGCCTGATTTAAAGGGAGAGTTCAATTTGTAATGGCCATCGGGAATATGCTATAAAGAACAAGGGAAGAAGGACCATTAGTCCCTACAAAAGCACAGGCTTCATTCCACATCCACATGCTTGTGATGAGAGCGGCAAATCAGTGACGCTGTCGAGGCAGCGTGTGGGAGCAAAGCGTACACTTGTAGCTAGGAAACAGGCAGTGATTATGCTCTCTCTCTCTCTTTTTCCTGAAGGACCTGACCTAGAGCTCTCTGGCAAGGGGACTGGCAGACCTTTGATTAGATCCCCACAATTAAGTCGTACAGATTCCCACAGGCTACACCCTCCATCTGTTCCCTATTAAATAGTATAAAGGATTTTCTTGTAACCAAGCCCTTTTAAAACCTTTACAATTTCATTGCTTACTTTTGTGGTGCTGGGGGTTGAACTCAGGTTATGTGCATGCTAGGCAAGCATTCTAATACATTGCAGTATCCCACGCTTGATTCAGCATTTGCCTCCTATGCCTTGTTTGAACTCCAGCACTGAAAAGTAAGAGAGAGAGAATAAAATTTAAATAGGACTCTTTGTGGAGCTAGGTAACTGCTTCTGGCTTCGGGAACTGAAGTACATCATCACAGAGCCAAATGTTAATCTATTTTCTTTTTCCTTTCCTCAGATTATTGCTTTTGCCCTAGAAGGAAAAAGATCCAAAGTCACTCGGAGACCAAAGGCCAGTGACTACCAGCGTTTGAACCTAAAGGTAAGGAAGAAGGAGCCAGGTCTAGGAAGGATATGAAACTTCAGTTGGGCCAATTCTGGGGATGCTGCCGTCTTTGTCGCCCAGTCTTTGGAAACTGCAAACAGGACCATCTGTACCATCTGTACAGTGTACATGTATCTACAAAGTTTGAGCTAGAAGAAGCCTTTCAGTACTTTCACACTTGACAGATAACAGATCTCCTGGAAATATGACTTGTTTATTTGTCTGTCTGTTTTTGCCCTAAGCTTCCACTCAAAGACATCATCAGCACCTCTAGTAACTACATACACTTTTAATCACCATTTGCACTGTTTCAGCTCTTGACACATGAGCATTGCGGTAAACATTAAACATCCAGATCTGGGGCTGTAGAGATGGCTACAGGTCAGTACTGCAGGCTGCCTCTCCTGATTATGGCCAGTCTGTTTCTGCCAGGGAGAGGAGCCTTGTCCATCACACAGCAGCAGGAGCTGAGGAAAGCTCTCCCCACAGGCACCTGGCTAGCCATGGTAGGTGGCTACAACAGGCACCTGCCCTGTTCTGTTAAGCAACAGGAAGGACATTGACAAAGAACAATTGGTAACCCAGATGGGAACGATTCCCAGACTTCCTGCAGGGAACAGTTCACCGCTACAATTCACAGCACTACAGACTCTGCTCAGAACCTCTGTCATAAATAGGTCAGCCCCACAGTTTGCTCTAGCCTGCTTCTTTCCTTCATAATGGGCTTTTAAGGATTTTTTTTCCTCCTTAATTTGTTTTAGTTGGAAAGAAAACAATGTACTTAAAAATTATTCACAATAAAAATAGAGTATAAAGTAGAAGCCACTAATTCTCTCTACCTGCCATCATATTTCGGATTTATTTCTTTATTAGCAGGTATTAGTTACACGTTTTCACTGCATATTTTCGTGTGTGTGTGTATGTAGTTGATATTTACCACTACCCCATTACCCCATCTTGTGTTGGATGAGTTTAATTCAGGCAGTTCTCCTGAACCTCACTTTCAAAAGCACAACACTAGTATATTTTTCTGAAAAAGGTGAACGTTACTAACGAAATGTGTTGTTCTCATTTCAGCTTTGATTATTTTTTTGTCTGCAAGAACCTTGTGCTCCCTGCTGATTTGTTCCTGAATCAAGAAAAATGAAAAGACTGACCTCCTCTGGGGTGTGTGGCAAGTCCAGGCCGGCAGAGATGGGATTGCTTCAGGTTTTGCACCTGCACTTTGGTGACATTGTACTCTGGTGGTGTTTATTTACTTTTGTGTTTCCTTTATGCTGGTGTGTTCCGCCATCCGTTCTTCCGTGGAGTGTGAGGAGGGAGCACGTGAAAACATGACTGACTAAAGGAAGCCCCTCCCTTAGGCAGGCACACGATGGACCACTCCCATAGCCGCTTTATCTTTGCAACTCTAGGAGGAAGCTACAGAGAGATGCTTTCTAGACAAGAAACAGAAGATGGTGGGTGCGATTCTGATGGGCAGAAAGGGGTTTGAACCCTTATTCTCTGTAGAGGCCTCAGCTACAAACCAGCGTAGCAGGTTTAAAGAGTGCTGAAGTCTGACCCACTTGACTGTCTATTTTTCTGTAAGTTTGCACTCTGGTTGTACTAGCATAAAAAGGAACTTGGGGTTTCTGGAAGTAAAATCATGGTTCCATGGGTTTTTGCTTTGTTTTGCTTAATATGGTGATGATCATTGAACTAGTGTGTTCTTGCATACAGTCATCCCAATAGGAAGGAAGTCCTTGGAAAGGGGCAGGTTCATATTAGTGCAAGGAAACACATAGGAGGGATTTGGTATGTATGAAAGGTTTTCCAAAAACTCCATTTTGCCTTTTTTGCCTATAGTAGATAGATATTTAGGAACTAACTACACTCTCCAAATTTCTCTTGTTCTGTTTAATGGTCCTCTCATCTAAGATCCCAAGGTAATGAGTAAAATCTTTCTTTCCTCTGGCATCTGGTCATGAAGCTGTAAGAAACCAAGTAGGCTCCCTGACATAATTGAGGATGTCTTGGATTATGCTGTGTCTATCTGAAGTTTTATTCTAGTCTGTGTAGTCATGCCTAAAGAGAGAAAAGTCTCAGCTAATCTCAGGGATGTGGAAAGACTGGGAAAAGGGAAAACACGAAGAGAGAAGTCAGTCTGAAGAAGATATGAAATTCTTTCCCTGTGCTGACTGCAGCAAGTGCTTGAAGGTTGTGTTCTTGGCAGGTTGCCTTCTGAAAGTAAGATCATTGCTACCGTTTTCTCAGCCGTACACAAATCTTCTATTAACTTTTTCCAAGTTGAGGAAGCCGTTCTCACTCTCCTTCAGCTTTTCCTAACACCTCTCTAGCTCCCCCTCTTCATTTTCTCTTCCTCGTCCTGTTTGTGCGCCTCTGCATGCTTCCCTCCAGTCTCTTATGCATGCCTATTACCTATCTGTTCTAGTTGCTGTTGCTTCCATTACCTTGCCTCCTCTTTCTGACATTTCTGGCTTGTCTTGATCTGTTTTGCTACTATTTCTAAGGTTACTCAGTTATCAGATCTCCAGATTAAGCAGCTCATTTTCACACCTAGTTCTTCACGCTTGATAAGTGGATGCTAGGGTCCACGCATTTTGACAGTATGAGTGTCTCTTGCAAATTGTGCTTTGACTTATCTTGTGGGAGGGGAAAGTGTACAGAGCCATGTCTCTATTGCTTTGGTATCCTCAACTAATCCTTCCATCCCTTATCCTCTCTGTGACTCTTTATCTTTGGGCTCTTGGGATGCATACTTCCCAAGAACCCACTTCAGTTATATGCTAAAAATACATTCTCTCCTTGTCACCCATTCAGAATTTCTCCCTTGTACCTGTCAAGCCCCTCTACCTGTTCTTCAGTTTCTTAAATCATCTGAAAACTATGCTAACTATAACATTTTTCTTGTCACAGATCCTCCCACCCCTCTTTAAACAAACTGAGTACACTCTCCATTAATTTAAAGGAACCACCTGAACTGGTTCTCCTGACCTTTTCTAATGCCAGGATTGGGAACATGGATCTTTCCAGAATGTGTGCCCTGGTCTGAAGCTTCTGTCTGGAGTTGTATTCTCGACTAGATTCCTTGGCTTCATCATTCAGGCCACACTCCCTGTCTGCCTCTGCCTTCATCATGTCCTCTGTATTCCAGCTTCTCCTGTGCTCTTGGTTAGCTTTCCCCTCCTTTCAGCTTACTCAGGTCCTTGTGTTTTGAAGGACTCAGCTCACAGGCTTATATTCCTTCCTAGCCTCCCCAGTGGATCTGCTCTTCCCACTGCACACTGATAGCTCCTTCTGTCTCCCTCATCTTGATCTCCAGCATGACTTGTTCTGACGTCGCTGTGATCTCCCCAAGAAAACTAAGCCCTGAGAGACAGCCATTGGTGTCCTATCTGCCTAGTGTGGGTAACACCCTCCACCCCCACCCCCACAACCCACCAGGGATTCGGGGGTCAAATTTCCTGTTGGAGGTGTATCTGCACCTGGGGCTCATACAGCTCTTCCAGGTCAAGGGTACACTTGTTGACTCTTGTTCTTGAAGGCAGGAGTTAAGATAGATTTTCAGGAACCAAGATGGACAGAGAGAAGTCAGACACATGACATATTCCCAGGGTCCGCAGAGCCTCTCCCTTTGGACTGCTGACAGTGTTTCCTGTGCTGGCAGACACAGCGGGATTTCTCTCACTGGAAAAGCTGCACTGGAAGTAGATGGCTCCCACACAGAAAGTCACTTGAGGTTGTCTTCTATAGGGAGACCACTTGAAGCTTGTTTTTCTAGACCGTGTGGATGGTGCTGGCCCAGCTGAGGCATCCACACCAGGGCTGGGCTCGCCTATGGAAGCACACAGAGTCTCAAGCACCGCTCCCGTAGACTATTCTCAGCTTGCTTTCCTACTCAGTTGCTGAAAGGGGCAGTTTTGTAACGGGAACCTGCTTGTCATAGATGCTAATAGTTTGTTTCTGCTATGGACTACAGAAGCCGCTTCAGGACCAAACAGCTAACTAAACGTGCTAAGGTGTTTTCCCTGGAGACGGAGCTCTGTGCTCTGGAGAACTCCCCTGGTAGTGACGCTCGCTCTTCTCTCTTCTCCAGGGTCTGGCATGCTTTGCACATATTCTGAGCCACTCAGAACGAGGAAGGGTTTTACTGGGCCCCCACTCTGATTCAGTTTTCTCCTAAAGTCTTGCTAGGAAGGTTCAGTTTGGCATTTCCTTAAGAAAGCTGTAGAGTCAGGCGTGGTGTAGGAAGCCTTTAAACCCAGCACTCAGGAGGCAGAGGCAGGAGGATCTCTGAGTTTGAGGCCAGCCTGGTCTAGAATAGCAAGTTCCAGGGAGCCAGAGTTACACAGTGAGAGCCTCTCTCAAAAAACAAGGAAAAGCGGCAGAGATGTTGAAGTTTAATCTAAATCCATCATGGTGACTCTCAGGTACATTTAGTTTCCTGCTCAGCTGTGACTGTAAATTTTTTTTGTTGTTTTTTTAAGACAGGGTTTCTCTGTCACTTTGTAGCCTGTCCTGGAGCTTTCTCTGTAGACCAGGCTGGCATCGAACTCACAGAGATCCGCCTGTCTCTGTCTCCCAAATGCTGGGATTGAAGGCATGCGCTACCACTGCCCAACGTATTTTTTTTTTAATTTTTTTTTTTTTTTTCGAGACAGAGTTTCTCTGTAGCTTTTGGAGTCTGTCCTGGAACTAGCTCTTGTAGACCAGGCTGGCTTCAAACTCGCAGACACCCGCCTGCCTCTGCCTCTGAAATGCTGGGATTTAAAGGCATGTGCGACCACCACCCAGCAACTCTAAGGATTTTGGCTGAGAAAACTCAGGTATGAGAAACTTCTCAGCCTGTAGAGCACAGCGAACACCCATGAAGGAAGCCTCCTCTCACTGTGATAGGAATTTAACTCAGACTACCATGTTAAGTAAATGACTGAATGTTGTAATTATTTTCCTTGTTTTCTTTACCCAATGAGTAGATTGCCACTGTTAGTCATGTTTTGTATTTTCACCTTTCTGTAACTTAACTGTAATGGCTTAATTTTATTTTTTTAAAGCTTACTGTGGTATAATAAGTATTTTCCAGTTTATTTTACTGAGCTGCTAGTGCATCTCAGTGGAGTTTCATGTCGGTATTGAACAGAAACTTAAATAAACGTCAGATATCAACACACTGAAACACTGCATGTATTAATACCATACTTAAATGAACTAAAATTGGCGCCTGTTCAGCCTGAGTGAAAAGTTTTAAACTTTCACCATCTTCCCCACTGATTCATATAGATGGAGAATCCCTACTCTAGAGCCAAAGCAGCTTTGTAATAGTAGAAACTCACGTGACAGATGATACAATGCTCACAAGTTTAAAAATATTACATAAGTTGTTGTTCCTCATCCATGTACATGAAACAAATGAATTTGACATTTAGTCTGGGAGCCCATTCCCCAAGTTATCTCGTATGTATTGAAATATTACAAAATGTGAAGGAATTCTGATTCCAAGGAATTTGGAAAACAATACTCAGTTTTTAATATGTGCCAGCAACTACAAATGTCATCACTAGGCTCGGTGATCACTGGGCTTCCTGTATTCAGGCCCAATGTCTCCACTCTCGTCCCCTCCCTGCCTGGCTGGTCACTTTGTAGTCAAGATCTCAGCAGGCTGGTGTATGGGACATTTTGCTGGTGCAGTGCAGTGGTATCTCTTGGTCTGTCTCTGATTGGAATGCTCCTTAAGGCTGCTTCTATCAGAGGAAAAAGCTTAAGGCCGAGAGCCCCTTGGCTCTCACTTTGAGAGTTGCCACCCCAAACCCATGCTGGTCATCCTTCCCTTTGACAGAGGGAGCAGCACAATACTAGAGTGGGGAGAGCAAAAAGCTTCAGGGCAGACCTGGACCAACCTACTCCAATAGCCAACACTCGGAGGGGTTCTGAGTGTTTGATCCTTGCTCAGTGCTGTGTGTGGGGAAGGAATGGGAGTATTCTTCATCTTGAGACAGCAAGGCTGTGCAGCCCACACTAGGCCTTAGGTAGAAATGCAGGGTGCAGAGGAGAATTCGATTCACAGCAGGCATCAGAAACAAAGCGCTTTTGAATATATGCACAAGGAAGTACAGCAGAAGGAACCATGAGAAAGAAGTTGGGGAGGTGCCGTTCTCTGGCTTAGCTCTGAATGGGCTACTTCATCTTCTTCTTCTGTTGTGCCTGGACCTTTGAGCCAAGAGCCTGCAGATCTGAGTACAAGTTCCTCTTCAGGATGGCACTGCTGCACAGCAAGGCCCCTTGTAGGGCCCCTATTAGACCACACGTGAAGATATCTTGGCCTAGAAAGCAAAAGCAGTGGTCCATGAATATCTACCTACATGAAGATGAACAAGCAATGGTTCTTGTGTTCATCCCTCCATTTCAGGACCACCCAAAGAGAGACAGCTTCAGATAGACCTCAAGACTGTAGTCAGCCAAGGTAGCCCAGTTCCTGGTATGGGAGCCGAAGGGGACAGCGGGGTCTGAGGATGGGAACTAAACATTGTGTCAGGGAAGCCCAGATTCTGGCAAAGTGAAGGAATGTACCTGTCAGGTAGAGGTTGGGGATGGGGGTTTGGGGTCTTAGGGAAGCCATCGTATGAGGATGCAGACGAGCCAGGTCATGGTCGGCCCCATAGGGAGCACCTCGGGGAGCAGCCAGATAGTACTGGTTGGTAAGTGGGGATCCTCCAATCACACTGTCCACCTGAGGAGACAAAAGGGCAGGGCAAAGGTGAACAAAGGAATCTGCAAAGGCCTTACCTTTCCTCACGAATCTGTTACCTCAGGCTGTACCCCTGCACCCAGGAAAAGACCAACAGTCAAGGTGTGTGTCTTCTTCTCCAGCAGTGTGAACATCAGCCCCTACCTTGCCCTCCAGCTGTGGGAACAGTTTCATGACCACGGACATAGAGGCTTCCACGAAGGCGTTTTTGAGGGTCTCATAGTCAGCACCCCGCTTGCCCTTTGGCTCCTCCTGCCACTCCTCAAACCACTCGAAGGCCGTGGGTACCAGCACCGTCATTGAGGATCGATCTGCAGGTATAAGGCCATGTCCCTGCTGCATTGCTCCACCTTGACCCACACCCAGCTGCCCTGGACCTAGAGCCCTACCTGGAAATCGGTCCTCCCAGGTTGGGTCCTTGGTTGATGGGAAGGCAATGAAAAGAAGGGGAATGTGTTCTGGAGCCTTTTCCTTGGGCATAGAGATGTAGCGTTCCATCCTGTAAATGAGGTGGGTGTGACTGCCAATCTCTAGGCCATTTTCCTCTGAAGCCACCAGCAGCACCCAGAAGGTGGTTCACTTCCAGAAACTCCCCACAGTGTGAAACAGACACAGCTTTGGTATAAAAAGCCTTTCTGGAAGTACACTGGGGATGGCGCACCTGCTCCCTCAACACACATCCTCCTCTGACTCCTAGAACCATGTCACGGAAGCGTGGTCCTGAGGGTTGAGGCCCAGAGCCATCAGTCTTCCCACCCCTCCCATCTTACGCTTTATCCATGTCCGTGTCAAAATAAACATAGTAGTTGGTGGACTGAAGCTTCAGGTCCTGCTTGGTTCCTCTCAGGCAGATGAAAACTGAGAGCATGCTCATGCCAGGCCTTATCATCGCCAGCTGCTTCTTCACATCTGTAGAGGGAGGCAGTGAGCACTGCATTGCAGGAGCTGTGACCAGACAGCTCCTCCTGCCAGGACAGCCTCAGGATACTCCCTTTCTGACCTGCAGCTTGCTGCTCAGCTGCCAGCATCCACAGAGACATAGCCATGTTTACAGCTCTTCCTACAGGATCCTGGCAGGGACCTGCTCTTCCTGGCTGTGTCAATCAGCCTCAGAGTCTTTCCTCCTCTACCAGCTCTGCTCCATGCACCATTGGTCATAGGTGCCGGCTCCCACACTGCTAATTCACAGCATTTTGGACGATCAGACTGTCTCAGTCGTCCCCTTTAGACACTGTAGGTGCACACGGACAAGTGTGTCCGGATGTGTGGGGAGGAGTCAGAGGACAAATTGATTGTCTCTTTCTTCTTGGGGATCTAACTCAGATCACCAGACTTAGCAACAAAAGTACATTTTTTTCCCCTTTGAGTCATCTCTATGCCCCTTGTTGTTCATTGATGCAGGGTCTCACATAGCCAAGGATGACCCTGAATTTTTCATCGTCCTGCCTCTACTTACCCGATGCAGGTTTACTGCCAAATCCCCTACAGCTATCTTGCCTGTTTGTGAGGATCAAACCCGGGGCTTGATGCATGCTAGGCAAGCACATTGATTAGCTGAGTTTCCTTCCCCAGCCCTCTTCTGCCCTTCGAGAGTCCTTTTCTATTAGAGTCCCAGTTTCTCAGGCAGGGGAAGGCAAATGTACAGGCTTTGGATTCGCAGCCTGAAGTCCACAGCCTACACATTGACAACAGACATATAACAGGGTCCTCAGAGCTCCGCCATTGCCTCTGTGAAGGACCCTTCACCTGTGCAGTCCTGGGTTCCCCAAATGTAAATGTGATGGTGCTGGTAGCAGAGGGAGATCGACAACCAGAGGGGTGCCCACAAGAGGACGAGCGTCACCCAGACTGGGTTATAAGCGCCACAGTAGAATGCCAGTTCAGAGGACCAGCCTTTTACCTGGCAGACCGCGGACACTCCCTGGCACTAAGTGCTGGTAGGTGTTGAACACTCCTGCATTGGAGATGACGATGGGGCAATAGATGTTCACCAGCTCGTGTCCCTTCTTGACACTGACACCTGCAGACACAAGAATATGGCTGAGCTTCTGTGAGCTCCTGAAGAAAAGAA
>NW_026068207.1:739250-743368 GCF_014885135.2 Alexandromys fortis
CTCATGCCAGGCCTTATCATCGCCAGCTGCTTCTTCACATCTGTAGAGGGAGGCAGTGAGCACTGCATTGCAGGAGCTGTGACCAGACAGCTCCTCCTGCCAGGACAGCCTCAGGATACTCCCTTTCTGACCTGCAGCTTGCTGCTCAGCTGCCAGCATCCACAGAGACATAGCCATGTTTACAGCTCTTCCTACAGGATCCTGGCAGGGACCTGCTCTTCCTGGCTGTGTCAATCAGCCTCAGATTCTTTCCTCCTCTACCAGCTCTGCTCCATGCACCATTGGTCAAAGGTGCCGGCTCCCACACTGCTAATTCACAGCATTTTGGACGATCAGACTGTCTCAGTCGTCCCCTTTAGACACTGTAGGTGCACACGGACAAGTGTGTCCGGATGTGTGGGGAGGAGTCAGAGGACAAATTGATTGTCTCTTTCTTCTTGGGGATCTAACTCAGATCACCAGACTTAGCAACAAAAGTACATTTTTTTCCCCTTTGAGTCATCTCTATGCCCCTTGTTGTTCATTGATGCAGGGTCTCACATAGCCAAGGATGACCCTGAATTTTTCATCGTCCTGCCTCTACTTACCCGATGCAGGTTTACTGCCAAATCCCCTACAGCTATCTTGCCTGTTTGTGAGGATCAAACCCGGGGCTTGATGCATGCTAGGCAAGCACATTGATTAGCTGAGTTTCCTTCCCCAGCCCTCTTCTGCCCTTCGAGAGTCCTTTTCTATTAGAGTCCCAGTTTCTCAGGCAGGGGAAGGCAAATGTACAGGCTTTGGATTCGCAGCCTGAAGTCCACAGCCTACACATTGACAACAGACATATAACAGGGTCCTCAGAGCTCCGCCATTGCCTCTGTGAAGGACCCTTCACCTGTGCAGTCCTGGGTTCCCCAAATGTAAATGTGATGGTGCTGGTAGCAGAGGGAGATCGACAACCAGAGGGGTGCCCACAAGAGGACGAGCGTCACCCAGACTGGGTTATAAGCGCCACAGTAGAATGCCAGTTCAGAGGACCAGCCTTTTACCTGGCAGACCGCGGACACTCCCTGGCACTAAGTGCTGGTAGGTGTTGAACACTCCTGCATTGGAGATGACGATGGGGCAATAGATGTTCACCAGCTCGTGCCCCTTCTTGACACTGACACCTGCAGACACAAGAATATGGCTGAGCTTCTGTGAGCTCCTGAAGAAAAGAAGGATAGGGGTGCAGTGAACCTAGGGGATCACACACGTCAGACAAGTGCTATACTCCTTAGTTATATTCTAGCCCTTAAATGAGTTATTTTTTTCGATGGCCAGAGGCTGCCCTTTAATCTGCTTCTCCATATCTCTTTTAAGCGGTGTGTGAAATTTATTCACACTGAACCCCAAGTTTGCATTTGCACCATTTAGATAAAATCAATGTTGGGTCTGGAGGTCTAATTAGCAGCTAGATGAGAGAAAGGAATCACAGAGTCATGGGTGTCTGTAAAATGATAGGCACAGCCGGGCGGTGGTGGCTCACTCCTTTAATCCCAGCACTGGGGAGACAGAGGCAGGCGGATCTCTGTGAGTTCGAAGCCAGCCTGGTCTACAAGAGCTAGTTCCAGGACAGGAACCAAAAAGCTACAGAGAAACCCTGTCTAAAATCCAAAAAAAAAAAAAAGATAGGCGCATGGAGAGGGAAGGTTATTTTGTTTTGGCAGAGGAGAAGGAAGTTCTCTTTTGGAGATGACAGCTGAAAGAAGGTCAGTGAGCTGCTACTCAGCCTCTCTGAGTTAGCACGTTTTCACCCTGGCCTTTGACTCCAGAGACTCATTGAAAGCAGAATGATAGAGATTTAATTACTTATTTGTCAGCAATGACATAGCCAGTGCCTGCAGGAACGGAATTCCCACATGGCTGTGGACTGAGGAGGTCGGCTGCTGCCAGAGAAGTGGACCAGAATTGTGGAGCCACATTCGCTGGCTAAAACAGCAGCAGATTAAAGTGCAGCCTCTGTGCCAACAGAAAAATAACTCACTTAATGGCTGGGATATCACTCATTGGTACTGCACTTGTCCGGCGTGTGTGAGCTCCTAGGTTCACTGAACCCCTAATCTCCTTAAAATAAAATCAAGGAAAGCATAAAATACATTTCTCTCAGACTGTAGCTGTAGCCATGGCATGGTGACATATGCCTGTAATCCTAGCATTTAGAGGGTAGAAGCAGGACAACCAGGAGTTCAAAGGAGAGCCTCAGGTATCCAGTAAATTTGACGCTAAGTGTGGATCACATAAGACCTTCCCTCAAGAGATTAATTCTGTCTGTAGCCACATTATCCAGATGACTCCTAGTGTTCCTCTAATTAAAGCAAACCCCAACACACACACTACTCCCTAGCCTCAAATGCTTCTGTGTTGGCCGTCTCTAGCTCTTCTCACCCACAAATAAGGTCTTGCTTATCTTTAGCCAAGTGCTCCCATCTCCAGAACACTGGTTTTCTGAAGTCCCGGGCCTCCCTCACTGCTGCCAAGCTCTACGTCCACAGTGCTCCCATCACTCAGCTTCACGAATCATAAGAGTTTCTGAGGTCCGCTATAGCCTCTGTGTCCAACATCATCTCTGGCCATTCTCAGAAAACCCTTATAACAATCCTGACCTGTTGTAACAACTGCATTTTTGCCTTTGTTCTGTGTGGTGGTCAGGGTGCTGCAGCCCACAAGTGGAGCTCAGAGGACAACTTACAGGGTCAACTCTCTCCTTCCAACATGTAGGCTGTGGAATCAAACTGAGGTCATCAGGCGTAGTGGCTGGAATATTTATCCACTGAGCTGTCTTATCAGCCTAGACCCCAGGCTCTTACCCTGAATGTACAGGCTGGTTCAACTATAAAGACATATCAAGTCCCTTTCACTTCAGCCCAGTGACCCCTCAGCTCAGTGCAGGTCTATCTTTCTTTTTTTTCCCTCCAAGACAGTGTTTCTTTGTAGCTCAAGCATGCTTGTAACTCAAAGAGATCCACTTGCCTCTGCCTCCCGAGTGCTGGGATAAAAAGGTGTGTGCTAACACCGCCAGACTATTAAAGGTCTTACCACAGGCTCTCCCAGCAGAGTCCAGCAGCACACCCTGTACGGGAGCATTGGTGAGGACAGCACCCCCAGCACGCTGAATCAATGGGATGGTATGGAAGGCAATCTCACTGGATCCTCCTCGGGGGTAATACGCTCCTTGTATGTAGTGGTCAACCAGCAGAGCATGCATTGAAAAGGTGGTGTGGCTGGGGGTTACGCCTACAGAATTAAAGGAAAGAAAAGATAAGCAGGCGAAAATGATCACTTGGTACCATTCTGGAAGAAGCAGGGCTTCTTGTGAAGGGCCATGTGAGTCCACCCAGGATCCCATGCTCCTGACGCAGGGCAGATTTTGATCTTAGTGGAATATAAATACACTCCATGAAAACACTATCCTGCAGACACCTAGGAAGTCACTGACATTCATGGCTAAAGAGAAAACTCGCCCTTGAGCAGTGTGAGAGTCTCAACCTCAAAGCTGAAATGGAAGGATCACTGGATCAAAGCCACACTGGCCTACAGAGAGTTCCAGACCAGCCTGAACCAAGTCAGAACCTGTCTCAGGGGTGAGCGATGTGGAGGAGAAAATGCACTGGGGATGTAGCTCAACTAGCAGGGTGCTATCCTAGCATGCAGGAAGGCCTGGGTGTGCTCTCCAGCACCACGAACCCAGGCTTAGCTGCACAGAGCTCTAATCCTAGCACTGGGATTGGAGGCAGAAGGATCAGGATTTAAGGGCACCCTTCACAACAAGAATTCAAAGCTTGCCTGGAAGACCCTGCCTCCAAAAAAGAAGAAAAAAGAAAAAAGGAGAGAAGAAGAAAAGATAAAATGGAGAAGAAAATCTTTTAGAAAATAGATAAAAAAGAATTTCTACCAGATTCCAGCAGGGGGCAGACTTCTTAGTCCTTATCCACAAACTCCAGCAGGCCTGGGTCTATTCTGGCTGGTCAGCTAGGCAGATGGGGAAGAAAGACCAAAAGTTGGGAGAGCAGCAGCTTAGAAGAGCCTGGGCCAGGAGCACCCACCGTAAGTGGGGAAGATGTAGCTGAGAACGGCCTGGAGCTCAGGGGAAGCCC
>NW_026068207.1:744433-750458 GCF_014885135.2 Alexandromys fortis
GCCGTGGGGGCCCAGTCCAGCTGCCCTTCAGTGATCTGGTCCAGGATAAAACGGCCAATGTTGCCTTCCCGCATGCGTCCAACATAATGGATTCCTGTTGAGAGGTGGAAAGAAAAGGAGGTACAGATACAAAAGGATAATAGAAATGTGCCAAGTAAGGAAGAGGTTTCCCTGCCTGGCCAAGTTCATGCCCAGAGAAGGCTGCCCACCCGTTCTAAAGGAATCTACTAGAACATATAATACCCAATGCTTGACAGGCCAGACAGAAATGGAGATGCACAGAAAGAAGTTGGGACCTCCAAAACATACAGGTGACCCCTAATTATCCCATTGTGCATACCCAATATCACCCCATAGTGCCCGTCCCTAGCCGCCCAAAGAGAGAGCCAAGCTCCCAACGCTTTTCCGCACAAGCCTTACCAGTGTCAAATTCAAGGCCATTTTTGCCGAAGGTATGACAGCAGCCCCCTGCCTTGGTATGTTGTTCCAGGACAAGGACTCTTTTGCCAGCTTTAGCCAGAATCACAGCTGAGGCCAGACCCCCAATGCCACTGCCAATCACCACGGCATCCAGCTTCTCTGGTACTCGGCTGGCTGAGAATGCTGGAGAAGGGAGGAGACAGAGGGTGGGNGACCGCGAGGGGTGCACCCACACACTGAGACAATAAGGATGTTCTATCGGGAACTCACCAAGGCCTGCTGGCCTGGGTCTGAAAAAGCCTGGGTTAAAACCAGTCTAGCTGAACATAGTGGACAATGAGGACTACTGAGACCTCAAGAACAATGGCAATGGGTTCTTGATCCTACTGCACGTATTGGCTTTGTGGTAGCCTAGGCAGTTTGGATGCTCACCTTACTAGACCTGGATGGAGGAGGGTGGTCCTTGGACTTCCCACAGGGCAGAGAACCCTGATTGCTCTTTGGGCTGACGAGGGAGGGGGACTTGATTGGGGAAGGGGGAGGGAAAGGGGAGGCGGCGGTGGGGAAGAGACAGAAATCTTTAATAAATAAATAAAAAAAATAAAGTACCTGGATTAGTACACCTTAGGAAGTAGACACACAGGATCAGGAATACATGGTCAGTCCCCAGTAAATAGTGAATTGAGGTAGCCTAAGCTAAAGTTTACAAGCAAGAGTCCCCTGGAGGTCAAACAAGAGATCCTTGTTTGTTTTTTGAAGGTTTTACATTTGAGGGTTTTGGTTATATGGTGTTTGTTTAGACAGTGTCTCTCTGTGTATTCCAGCCCGGAATTGCTAATTTGCACCACTATGCCCAGCTCAAACACTTTTTTAGTATTTTGAAGGCCGGGCATGTTGGTCCCTGCTTGTAATTCCATCTTCCTGAAAGCAAAAGCAGAAGGGCTGCTCCGAGTTTGAGCCTGGGCTTCATGGTGAGTTTGAAGCCAGTTCCAATCCAAAAGTGAGACTTGTTTCAAAACCACAAAGACTAAAACCCTTTTGAGCAACTCTACTCGTATTTACAGATGTCGGGTTGGTGAGGAGTGGTGTTCTTATCCCGAAGTAGTAATGAAACTCTGAAAGTTTATAAAGCTTTAATTCTATGAACTGGGACTACACTTTGCCTATCAAAACCACTTGTTGGGAAAATATTCTGTACTGCTCCCCATACATTGCAGCTTGCACTGGAGCATAGGGAAAAGTTGGTTCTAGAACCAAGTAGGTGAAAGGCCTCTTATTCAGTGTGACCTGTTACCTGAACAGATTCCAGCCGGAAGGGATGGGTCTAGCCAACATCTTGGCGTGCCAAGAGTAGTGCTCACACCCAGGAGCAAAGAATACTAAGACGTGAGGTCTCTTGTGCAAGTGAGTTTTCCCAGCACTTGGGGGGGGGGGTGACAGGGTTTCTCTGTAGCTTTGGAACCTATCCTGGAACTAGCTCTTGTAGACCAGGCTGGGCTCAAACTCACAGAGATCCGCCTGTTTCTGCCTCCCTAGTGCTGGGATTAAAGGCTTATACCAGCATCGCCAGGATGCCCACCACTTTTCTAATGGGCAGACAGGTCCATGCCCTGCATAAGCAGAAGGCCTGAGAGCAGTCCTGGAACCCACAGTCCCTCCAGCTGACCTTGTTTGAGAACCTTCTTCCTAGCCTCCTTGTCGGTCACCAGAGGTTCAGGTGGCCGCTTGACGTCCTCGGCGAAGGGGTTCGGGGAGTTTCCGCCAAAGAGACCAAGGTAAACCCTGCGGAGACCCGCCAGCAGCAGCGCGGCCAGCAGCAGCACGGTGAGCCACATCTTGCTGCCAGGGCAGGGAAGAAGGCGTCCTTTCCGTCTGAGCTCGACTTTTATGACTGAAGCTCCGCCCCAATAGTTTGTCTTTAGAGGAACAACTAGCAAAGCATGATTGAAGAACTTTGACCAACGCTCAAAGCTGATTGTCTTCCTGGCTCTTTCTACGACGTGTGCGGTGTGGGATTTGCATTCCCTCCTGGGAAATGTAGTTCTAGCAGGGGACAGGCGCTGCTGAACGACGGCACGATAAGGCTCCGCAGGGGATGTGGGACCCTTACTGGAACGTTGGGTACGCGTTAGGTAAGCCAGGGGTGGGATGAGGGAGATTGGGGTAAGGGGGACAATGTGGGATGGAAATGTTCACCGTGGGGCCACACAAGGCTGAAAGTTGCAGGTCTGAGGGCGATCGCGTTGGGAGGCAGAGAAGACCTGGGTTCTGGTGCCAGTTCTGCAATGGATTCGCTGAAACCTCGGAGGCAACTCATTGCTTTCCTCCTCTTTCCCTTACAAGCAGTGAGAAAGTTTTTGTCCCCGCGTCCCCACCCACCCTCCGCCGGTCTGGGTTACTTGGTGAGTTGAGAGCCCAGTTGAGAAACTGGGCAAGCGCTCTCCTGATCTGTAACTCCCTGCTGAAAACTGGTCCCTGAAGTTGCCCCTAGCTGGATCCCATAATCACAACTACTCTGAAAGGGGCCTTTAAGTACAGAGCCACGTAGGAACAAGACTCAAGAAAGACCATCATGCCCCTGTGTCCATTTCCATTTAAGGATAAACCAGCTTCTAAATGACCTCTTTAAGTTAGCTCCAGAGGACAGTGTAGCTATCCTACCCTCTTAACGTTGCCCTTTGAGAAAAGTAGGTCCGAGATAAGTACTTGATTTGAGACTGTTTTTATAGGAAGCCCATTTCCTCAAACACCAGCCATCAGGAGGAGGGACTTCACAAGTGAGGATTTTGTCCCTTTCACAGGCCCCAGCAGCGCTCCAGTCGCCCACTGAAAGCAGGGCATGCCTCTGTGATGCTTGGTTTGTTTCCCACACAGTGAGAGGAAAACCTTCCTGAGCCTGCCCAGCAAACCTACCTGTGCCCCTGCCAGGTTAGCTGGTGTGTGTGTGTGTGTGTGTGTGTGTGTGTGTGTGTGATCCTGTGCTGCCATCCAGGCCAAGATGGGAGGAAAGAAAAAGAGAGGTGGATGTTGAGGTTCCAGGGAGAGAAAGCTAGTTCCGGGGGATGCTGCAGGTCAGGGACTACCACATCCTTCCTAAATCACAGCCCAAAAGCTGTCAATGACCCCAGTTTGTTACTAGCAACCAGACTTTGAGGAAGGTAGATCAGATTCCTCCAGTCAAAAGCCGACTCTGGAGATGCCTGTCTTCTGCCTTAGTCCTCAGAGCCTGTGAAGTATGACTGTCGGTTGTGTGAGAACCCTCCAGCCACGTTTTTCTTCCCTTGGTATTAAGGGTGGAATCTAGTGTCCTCCCGCTATGGAACAACTCCGGCCTTTCCACCTGACTCCTTGGTGTGGGTGTGAGCGTGCCTGCCATATAGAAACAGAGAGGCCCGAGGAGGACTGCCAATTGCCCTGTTCTGTCTCTCTGTGCCTTGTGCCTTTGAAGCTGGGTCACTGACAGAACCGGGAACTAGGCGCATCAACAGGTAGTCATTACATCTTCATCCCCTATTGCAGCATGAATCATAAAAACCAGAGACAGATATTGGGGTTCAACCTGAAAACCAGAAAAGCAAAGCAACCAAGTCATTAGAGAAGTCTTACTTCTACAAAGACTGGGCAACTGCGCACTAAGCAGCCTAAGCCTCTTTGTCCTCCCATTTTATATTCCCTCTAGTGCTAGTGCTAGGATTAAAGGTGTGTGACTCCCTAGTTAGTATTGGGATTAAAGGTGTGAGCCACCACTAAACTGGATTTGTTGATGCATTGATCTTGTGTAGCCTAGGGTGCCCTTGAATTCACAGTGATCCATCTGCCTCTGTCTTCCAATCCTGGGATTAAAGTCATGTACCACCACTGCCTGACCTCTAATGGCTTAGCTTTGCCCTTCTCATCTTTAGGCAAACTTTATTTATTAAAACATAAATAAAATATGTATTTTATTTATGTATTTCCCCTTTTTCTCTTAAATAAAAAAGAAGGCTATAACTAATATTAAAAACTATATACAGTAATTACAATAACTATACAATATACAGGCAATAAGTATATCAACAATTTCTAGTCCATTTGCATCTGACAAATTCTGAACAAATACTCCATATCTACCCTACCTTAGTGAGTCCAAAGTCTTATGCCTAATTTACTTTCTATCATGATGTGCTTTCTGTATCTGGTAAACAAGGAAAATGATAACTATAACTATCTAGCCTCCTCAGAGACCCAAGAAGGAAATAACACTAACTGAGTTATTGCTCTTCTTGCAGGAAGAGCAAGCAAGTGACTTCCAAAAACGTGAGTGATGACAGAAACAGCTGGCTTCCTGGACAGTCACCCAAAGTTCTTCTGCAATGTTTGGCAGTCACTTTCTTTTGTGTCCTGCTTATCCAATTAGGACAGCATGCCGTCAGCTGTTGGAGTAAGGGTATTTTCTTGACCAGTGGCTTACTTTTGCCACAGAGAAAGTAAACTCCCTGTGGAGTTTCTTTGATGCCCATCATCTTCTCTGAAGTTTTGGTGCTGCCTGGGGTAAACATATCTCATTGTCAAAAAAAAAATAGAACCTAGGTTATTAAAACATCTTAAATGTTATATTGTTTATCTCAGAAGTCTTTGAAGATGACCTGCCTATATAATATATGTCTTTGTTTGATCTTGAAAACATACCTAATGTGACTACAGGTTTGATTATACTAGGTGATTAACTACTAACCTGCATTTTCTTTGTAATAATAATTTTCAAGGACTAGAAATTTGCATTATGTTGTTAAATGAGTTATATAGGTACAATACCTTGAACAAGAGTAGAAATATATGTGCAGCATGTTCTAACAAAATTCATCTCAATATACAAAAGTCCAATCCAATGTAGATCATTTAAAACTAGTAGTTGATTTTCAAAAGTAGATTCGATAATCTACCTTTTTATCCTATCATATCTATATTCCCCTTTTTTCTTTTAAAAACAAGAACTTGAATCTAATTTCCTTTGTTCAGCTTTTTTTCCTGATCACCAATAGTAACTTGTAACTAATACCCTAAATAATGAAAAATATCCATAATTCCTTGAACAACTAAGCACCACCCACCCCACCTCTCGGGAATGTGGATGTCATATTCTTAAATTTACTTCCTGATGTCTGGGGGCTGTATCTTTAGGGTATCCTGTAAAGAAAAATGTGGCTTAATTGTCAAGTCCTGGGAGAGGTAGCTGTGTCATTTTTTTTTTTGCCCACTCTATATGTGATGGGACAATACAGAGCTTGTCTCAAGTCCTGGCTTGAGTAGTCTATTGGACAAGGAGGGGGGAGGGGGTGGCACATGCCTTTAATCCCTGTGCTTGGGAGGCAGGGGCTGGCTGATCTCTGTGAGTTCAAGGCTAGCCTGATTTACAAGAGGTAGTTCCAGGACAGCCAAAGATGCACAGAGAAACCCTGTCTTGAAAAAACAAAAACAAACGAGCAAACAAAACAAAACAAAAAACCCAAAGAGTAGTCTGTTAGCCTGGATCATCTCAGCTAGCCACTCAAAATTATTCTGCGCACTTTGTAGTCCAAAACCTATCCTTAAGTGGTGTTTTTTAACTTAGTGGTATTATCATAAT
>NW_026068207.1:756419-768619 GCF_014885135.2 Alexandromys fortis
AATATATAATAAATATAATATATTATACATTAAGAAAAGATGTCAAAGGGTCAATATAAAATCAAAGGATTATGAGATTACTAACAATAAAATAATCCTTAAAGTTTTGTGTTTCTTCTGTCCCATATCAGGTGGCTCTTCTGACATGAGACAAAGATTTTGAATTTCATTTTAATAAGCATGCTGGGTTTAAAGAAGGAGAGATCCACATTCCAACTCCAAATCCAGTTTTAATTTTTAATTAGACTGTGACTACAAAAAACTATTTGAATTATATATCTGTAGAGAACAGCGGAAACAAACATCTGGTAAGATTTATGAAATTTTACCCTATTGAAAATGTGATATTCCAATAGGCCAATTTACTCTTTTTATTAAGATATTTTTTTCTGGACGATTTGTCCTTTTTCTTTAGATGTCTCATTTGCCCAGTGGTCTTCAGATTCCTTAGCTGGATACCCTTATTTTCCTGAAAAGACAAACAAAATACTTCCCCAACCCGAATTTTTTGGAGATTCTCTTTTGGCGTGTTAAATCTGGTGAAATGAAAAGCATTTGTTAATATTATAGGTTAGTTAAGATTAAAAGGTCATGATGTTTGACGAACTAGCATCTCTTCTCATTAAGAGGTGTATCTTGTTTAAATGGAATCTTTATCAATTTTGATGGTATCTATAGCTTTTCTTCTCCTGTGGAAACAAAAGCAAACCTAACACATCTCCTGGTTTCTATTCAGAGGTCAATACATCATTAAAGTGTATCGGCTGATTTAATTCCACAGCTGTTTCTCCACAGCTGTTGTTCCTTTCTCATTAGCATTTAGAAAATTCAAAGTTAATAAAGCATTATGTAACCTGTTTCTGGGTGTATTTGTCATCCCTTTCTGTTTTTTTTTAAACATATCCTTTAGAGCTCTATTTGATCTTTCTATAACTACCTGTCTTAAAGGATTGTGTGGTATGCTTTGTATTATAATAAGCAAAAAACTGTTTCATTTTCTTCGAGACATATGCTGGAGCATTGTCTTTATTTTTCCAGATATATTTATGATGGCCATAACTTCTAGCAAATGTGTGATTACCAAATCAATCTTTTCTGAACACAAAACAGTTGCCTATTGAAAACCTGACTAGGTATCAAAGATGTGGTATACATTATACAAAATGGAATACCTCCATCTGCCAGATTTTATTCCTTTGAGTACCCTTTGGGTTGCTTCCTGCAGAGAGTGGTGTTTGGTTGTATAAGGAACAAGTAGGACATTTCCTTATATCTTCTTGGCTTGTTGACATGTAATAGAAAAGTCCTTTTCTAAACCTTTGCTATCCCCATGATGTTTTTATGAGATTCTGGTCCCTTTAGCACATTTCCAATCAACAATTGATCAATTTCTTTATTACCTTGTGATAGAGGACCTGGCAGACTCATACAGGATCGGATGTGTGTTATGTATATAGGATGATGCCTATTCCTGATTACATCTTGTACCTGAATAAACAATGAAGTCAATTCTGTATCATCTGGTATAAATTCAGCGGTTTCGATATGTTAGACAACTCTGCATATTGCGAATCAGTAACTATGTTGACAGGTTCTTTAAAATCCCTTAGAACCATGAGGATAGCATATAATCCTGACTTTTGGACAGAATCATAGGGCTTTGTTCCACTTAAATATTCTGATTTGTAACCTGCCTTTCCTGAATTATTTGCATCAGTATAGAATGTAGGGGCTCCGGTTATTGGTGTGTCCTGTACAATGTGGGGAAGGATCTACTTAGTTCTCTTTATAAGTTGAATTCTCTTGCTTTTGAGATAGTTGTTGTCAATTTCTCCCAAAAAATTACTACAAGATCTTTGCCAAGATTCAATTTCTTCCCATAATTGGTTAATTTTGTCATTTTTAAAAGATACTATGATTTCTACTTGATGAAGTCTCAATTTTTCTTTTAAAAGTAACTTGAGTCTTTTTCCACATAAGTTTTAATTTTTTTTACTAGGTTTCTGCGGTAAAAAGATCCATTCTAAGATAATATCTTCCATCTGCTTTAAAATTCCTGTAGGGGAATGTTTGGAGGGTAATATGACCAGAATGCAGTTAAAATTTGGATCCACACAATCCACGTATGTCTTCTGTAATTTCTCTTCAATCAAAGCCAATTCTCTCTCAGCTTAAGCTGGTACTACTTCAGTCCTTGTCACCATCTGAGGTTTTGTTTAAATGAATTAGTTCATCAGGTTTTATCCCAATAGTGGGCCCGAACTGGGAAATATCTCCTAACAATCTTTGGATGTCATTAAGAGTCTGAAATAGATCTCTCCTAATGTGTACCTTTTGGGATTTAACTTTCTGTAACTCTATTTTGTAACGTTAATAATTAATAGAATCTCCTCTTTGTGTAATTTTTTTATTGCTGAAATAAACACCATTACCAAAAGGAACTTAAAGAGGAAGGAGTTTAGTTCATCTTAGAGCTCACAGCCCATTCCTGAGAAAAGTCAGGGAAGGAATCTAAAGGCAGAAACTGAAACACAGCCTTAGAGGAACTCTAATGCTTACTAACTTTCTCCTTGGGCTCGCATTCAGCCTTCAGTCGGCTTTCTTATGCCTCCCAGGCAGGTGTGCACTGCCCACAGCGGCTGAGCCCTCCCTCATCAATTGTAAGTCTAGAAAGTATCAATCAGACAGACTGGCACTCAGGAAGCTTCCCACAGAGACACTTCTGCTATATGCTAAGTAACTCAGCCACATTGTCTCCTTGTCACCGAGCCAGAATTTCTCCCTTGTACCTGACACCCTCCTCTACCTGTTCTTCAGTTTCTTTAATCATCTGAAAACTCCACACTGCTAACTATAACATTTTTCTTGTCACAGATCCTCCCACTCTCCTTTTAAAAAAAACTGAGTACACTCTCCATTAATTTTAAGGAACCACCTGAACTGGTTCTCCTGACCTTTTCTAATGCCAGGATTGGGAACATGGATCTTTCCAGAATGTGTGCCCTGGTCTGAAGCTTCTGTCTGCAGTTGTATTCTCGACTAGATTCCTTGGCTTCATCATTCAGGCCACACTCCCTGTCTGCCTCTGCCTTCATCATGTCCTCTGTATTCCAGCTTCTCCTGTGCTCTTGGTTAGCTTTCCCCTCCTTTCAGCTTACTCAGGTCCTTGTGTTTTGAAGGACTCAGCTCACAGGCTTATATTCCTTCCTAGCCTCCCCAGTGGATCTGCTCTTCCCACTGCACACTGATAGCTCCGTCTGTCTCCCTCATCTTGATCTCCAGCACGACTTGTTCTGACGTCGCTGTGATCTCCCCAAGAAAACTAAGCCCTGAGAGACAGCCATTGGTGTCCTATCTGCCTAGTATGGGTAACACCCTCCACCCCACCCCCACACCCCACCAGGGATTCGGGGGTCAAATTTCCTGTTGAAGGTGTATCTGCACCTGGGGTTCATACAGCTCTTCCAGGTCAAGGGTTGCTGTGACCTTACACTTGTTGACTCTTGTTCTCGAAGGCAGGAGTTAAGATAGATTTTCAGGAACCAAGATGGACAGCGAGAAGGCAGACACATGACATATTCCCAGGGTCCGCAGAGCCTCTCCCTTTGGACTGCTGACAGTGTTTCCTGTGCTGGCAGACACAGCGGGATTTCTCTCACTGGAAAAGCTGCACTGGAAGTAGATGGCTCCCACACAGAAAGTCACTTGAGGTTGTCTTCTATAGGGAGACCACTTGAAGCTTGTTTTTCTAGACCGTGTGGATGGTGCTGGCCCAGCTGAGGCGTCCACACCAGGGCTGGGCTCGCCTATGGAAGCACACAGAGTCTCAAGCACCGCTCCCGTAGACTATTCTCAGCTTGCTTTCCTACTCAGTTGCTGAAGGGCAGTTTTGTAACGGGAACCTGCTTGTCATAGATGCTAATAGTTTGTTTCTGCTATGGATACAGAAGCCGCTTCAGGACCAAACAACTAACTAAACGTGCTAAGGTGTTTTCCCTGGAGACGGAGCTCTGTGCTCTGAAGAACTCCCCTGGTAGTGACGCTCGCTCTTCTCTCTTCTCCAGGGTCTGGCATGCTTTGCACATATTCTGAGCCACTCAGAACGAGGAAGGATTTTACTGGGCCCCCACTCTGATTCAGTTTTCTCCTAAAGTCTTGCTAGGAAGGTTCAGTTTGGCATTTCCTTAAGAAAGCTGTAGAGTCAGGCGTGGTGAAGGAAGCCTTTAAACCCAGCACTCAGGAGGCAGAGGCAGGAGGATCTGAGTTTCAGGCCAGCCTGGTCTAGAATAGCAAGTTCCAGGGAGCCAGCGTTACACAGTGAGAGCCTCTCTCAAAAAAACAAGGAAAAGCGGCAGAGATATTGATGTTTAATCTAAGTCCATCATGGTGATTCTCAGTTCATTTAATTCCTGCTCAACTGTGACTCTAAGGATTTTATCTGAGAAACATGTGTTTGAGAAACTCCTGAGCTTGCAGAGCACAGCAAACACCTATGAAGGAAGCCTCCTCTCACTGTGATAGGAATTTAACTCAGACTACCATGTTAAGTAAATGACTGGATGTTGTAATTATTTTCTTTTTTTTTTTTTCCCCAATGAGTAGATTGCCACTGTGAGTCATGTTTGTATTTTCACCTTTCTGTAACTTAACTGTAATGGCTTGATTTTGTTTTTTAAAGCTTACTGTGGTATAATAAGTATTTTCCAGTTTATTTTACTGAGCAGCTATTGCATCTCAGTGTAGTTTCATGTCGTTATTGAACAGAAACCAAAATCAATGTCAGATATCAATGCACTGAAACACTGTATGTATTAATTCCATATTTAAATGAACTAAAATTAGTGCCTGTTTAGAATGAGTGAAAGTTTGTTTTTTAGACAGGGTTTCTCTGTAGCTTTAGCATGTCCTGGAACTACCTCTTGTAGACCTGGTTGGCCTCAAACACACAGAGATCCCCCTGCCTCTGCATCCCGAGTGCTGGGATTAAAGGCATGGGCTACCACCGCCTGGTTGAGTGAAAAGTTTTAAACTTTCACCCACTATTGCACTGATTCATATAAGTCGAGAATTCCTATTCTTTGGCCCAAAGCAACTTCATAATAGTAGTGACAGATGATACAATGCTCACAAGTTTAAAAATATTACATAAGTTGTTGTTCCTCATCCATGTATATGAAACAAGTGAATTTGATGTTTAGTCTGGGAGCTCATTTCCCAAGTTATCTCGTATGTATTCAAATATTACAGACTCTGAAGGAATTCTGATTCCAAGTATTTTGGAAAACAATACTCAGTTTTTAATATATGCCAGCAACTAAAATGTCATCACTAGGCTTGGTGATCATTGGGCTTCCTGTATTCAGGCCCAATGTCTCCACTCTCGTCCCCTCCTTGTCAGGCTGGCCACCTGTAGTCAAGATCTCAGCAGGCTGGTGTATGGGACATTTTGCTGGTGCAGTGGTATCTCTTGGTCTGTCTCTGATTGGAATGCTCCTTCAGGCTGCTTCTATCAGAGGAAAAAGCTTAAGGCCGAGAGCCCCTTGGCTCTCACTTTGAGAGTTGCCACCCCAAACCCATGCTGGTCATCCTTCCCTTTGACAGAGGGAGCAGCACAATACTAGAGTGGGGAGAGCAAAAAGCTTCAGGGCAGACCTGGACCAACCTACTCCAATAGCCAACACTCGGAGGGGTTCTGAGTGTTTGATCCTTGCTCAGTGCTGGGTGTGGGGAAGGAATGGGAGTATTCTTCATCTTGAGACAGCAAGGCTGTGCAGCCCACACTAGGCCTTAGGTAGAAATTCAGGGTGCAGAGGAGAACTCGATTCACAGCAGGCATCAGAAGCAAAGAGCTTTTGAATATATGCACAAGGAAGTACAGCAGAAGGAACCATGAGAAAGAAGTTGGGGAGGTGCCGTTCTCTGGCTTAGCTCTCAATGGGCTACTTCATCTTCTTCTTCTGTTGTGCCTGGACCTTTGAGCCAAGAGCCTGCAGATCTGAGTACAAGTTCCTCTTCAGGATGGCACTGCTGCACAGCAAGGCCCCTTGTAGGGCCCCTACCAGCCCACACGTGAAGATATCTTGCCCTAAAAAGCAAAAGCAGTGGCCCATGAATGTCTACCCACATGAGGATGGGCAAGCAACGGTTCTTGTGTTGATCCCTCCATTTCAGGGCCACCAAAAGAGAGACAGCTTCAGAGAGACCCCAGGACTGTAGTCAGCTAAGGTAGCCCAGTTCCTGGTATAGGAGCTGAAGGGGACAGCGGGGTCAGAGGATGGGAACAAAAGATTGTGTCAGGGAAGCCCAGATTCTGGCAAAGTGAAGGAATGTACCTGTCAGGTAGAGGTTGGGGATGGGGGTTTGGGCTCTTAGGGAAGCCATAGCATGAGGATGCAGACGAGCCAGGTCATGGTCAGCACCATAGGGAGCACCTCGGGGAGCAGCCAGATAGTACTGGTTGGTCAGTGGGGATCCCCCAATCACACTGTCCACCTGAGGAGGCAAAAGGGCAGGGCAAAGGTGAACAAGGGAATATGAGAGAAACTGACCCTTCCTAGTGACTCTGTTACCTCAGGTTCTACCCCTGCACCCAGGAAAGACAAACAGTCAAGGCGTGTGTCTTTTATCTCCAGCATTGTGAACATCAGCCCCTACCTTGCCCTCCAGCTGTGGGAACAGTTTCATGACTACGGACATAGAGGCTTCCACAAAGGCGTTTTTGAGGGTCTCATAGTCAGCACCCCGCTTGCCCTGTGGCTCCTCCTGCCACTCCTCAAACCACTCAAAGGCCGTGGGTACCAGCACAGTCATGGTGGATCGACCTGCAGGTATAAGGCCATGTTACTTCTGCCTGGCCCTGCCTTGACCCACACCGAGCTCCTCTGGACCTAGAGCCCTACCTGGAAATCGGTCCTCCCAGGTTGGGTCCTTGGTTGATGGGAAGGCAATGAAAAGAAGGGGAATGTGTTCTGGAGCCTTTTCCTTGGGCATAGAGATGTAGCGTTCCATCCTGTAAATGAGGTGGGTGTGACTGCCAATCTCTAGGCCATTTTCCTCTGAAGCCACCAGCAGCACCCAGAAGGTGGTTCACTTCCAGAAACTCCCCACAGTGTGAAACAGACACAGCTTTGGTATAAAAAGCCTTTCTGGAAGTACACTGGGGATGGCGCACCTGCTCCCTCAACACACATCCTCCTCTGACTCCTAGAACCATGTCACGGAAGCGTGGTCCTGAGGGTTGAGGCCCAGAGCCATCAGTCTTCCCACCCCTCCCATCTTACGCTTTATCCATGTCCGTGTCAAAATAAACATAGTAGTTGGTGGACTGAAGCTTCAGGTCCTGCTTGGTTCCTCTCAGGCAGATGAAAACTGAGAGCATGCTCATGCCAGGCCTTATCATCGCCAGCTGCTTCTTCACATCTGTAGAGGGAGGCAGTGAGCACTGCATTGCAGGAGCTGTGACCAGACAGCTCCTCCTGCCAGGACAGCCTCAGGATACTCCCTTTCTGACCTGCAGCTTGCTGCTCAGCTGCCAGCATCCACAGAGACATAGCCATGTTTACAGCTCTTCCTACAGGATCCTGGCAGGGACCTGCTCTTCCTGGCTGTGTCAATCAGCCTCAGAGTCTTTCCTCCTCTACCAGCTCTGCTCCATGCACCATTGGTCATAGGTGCCGGCTCCCACACTGCTAATTCACAGCATTTTGGACGATCAGACTGTCTCAGTCGTCCCCTTTAGACACTGTAGGTGCACACGGACAAGTGTGTCCGGATGTGTGGGGAGGAGTCAGAGGACAAATTGATTGTCTCTTTCTTCTTGGGGATCTAACTCAGATCACCAGACTTAGCAACAAAAGTACATTTTTTTCCCCTTTGAGTCATCTCTATGCCCCTTGTTGTTCATTGATGCAGGGTCTCACATAGCCAAGGATGACCCTGAATTTTTCATCGTCCTGCCTCTACTTACCCGATGCAGGTTTACTGCCAAATCCCCTACAGCTATCTTGCCTGTTTGTGAGGATCAAACCCGGGGCTTGATGCATGCTAGGCAAGCACATTGATTAGCTGAGTTTCCTTCCCCAGCCCTCTTCTGCCCTTCGAGAGTCCTTTTCTATTAGAGTCCCAGTTTCTCAGGCAGGGGAAGGCAAATGTACAGGCTTTGGATTCGCAGCCTGAAGTCCACAGCCTACACATTGACAACAGACATATAACAGGGTCCTCAGAGCTCCGCCATTGCCTCTGTGAAGGACCCTTCACCTGTGCAGTCCTGGGTTCCCCAAATGTAAATGTGATGGTGCTGGTAGCAGAGGGAGATCGACAACCAGAGGGGTGCCCACAAGAGGACGAGCGTCACCCAGACTGGGTTATAAGCGCCACAGTAGAATGCCAGTTCAGAGGACCAGCCTTTTACCTGGCAGACCGCGGACACTCCCTGGCACTAAGTGCTGGTAGGTGTTGAACACTCCTGCATTGGAGATGACGATGGGGCAATAGATGTTCACCAGCTCGTGTCCCTTCTTGACACTGACACCTGTAGACACAAGAATATGGCTGAGCTTCTGTGAGCTCCTGAAGAAAAGAAAGATAGGGGTGCCGTGAATCTAGGGGCTCACATGGGCCAGAGAAGTGCTGTACCACTGAGTTACATCTCATGCTTAAGTGAGTTGTTTTTCTGCTAGGACAAGAGGCTGCGCTTTAATCTGCTTTTCCATATGTCTTTTCAGCGGTGTGGAAAATTTGATCACTGTGAACCTGATTTTGCATTTGCTTTAACTAAATAAAACCAATGTTGGGTGTGGAGGCTGAGTTAGCCGCTAGTTGAGAGAAAGGAATCACAGAGTCATGGGTGTCTATAAGATGATAGGCGCATGGAGAGGAGAAGGGAGGGACTCAGTGTAGCATGGGTCATTTTGTTTTGGCTGAGCGGAAGGACGTTCTCTTTTGGAGAGGCCAGCAGAGAGAAGGTCAGTGAGCTGCTACTCAGCCTCTCTGAGGTGGCATGTTTTCACCCCAGCCTTTGACTCCAGAGTATCATTGAAAGTAGAACACTGGAGATTTAATTAAAAGCTTATTCATCAGCAATAACATTGCCAGTGCCTGCTGGAACGGAATTCCCACAGGCCATAAACTGAGTAGCTGGCCGCTGCCAGAGAAGCAGACCAGTAACTTTGAAGCCAAAGTTTTCTGGGTAAAACAGCAACAGATTAAATCGCAGCCTCTGTGCCAACAGAAAAATAACTCAGTTGATGGCTGGGATATCACTCAGTGGTACAGCACATGTCTGGCATTTGTGAGCTCCTAAGTTCACTGCACCCCTACCTTTCATACAAATCATAAAATCTACTTCTCTCAGAGCTTTAATTACGGCATGATGATATATGCTTGTAATCCTACCATTTAGGAGGAAGAAGCAACACAAACAGGGGCTAAAACAGCAGCTTCCACTATAAAGAAAATTGAAAACTAACACTGACCACGTAAGAACCTGCCTCAAAATATTAGCTCTGTCTATAGCCGCACTATAGACAGATGGCTCCTAGGCCCTCCGTTTTCAAACCTAGAAGTTCCTCTGAGCAAATGAGGCCCCAGGCATTCACACTCATCCCATACCTCAAATATTTCTGTCTTATCCGTCTCTAGCTCGTCTCACCTACCAATAAGGTCTTGCTTATCTTTAGCCAAGTGCTCCCATCCCAAGAACACTGGTTCTCTGGAGTCCCAGGCCTCCCTCACTGCTGCCAAGTTCTATGTCCACAGTGCTCCCATCACTCAGCTTCATGAATCACAAGAGTTTCTGTGGTCTGCTCTAGCCTCTATGTCCAACCTCATCTCAGAAAACCCTTATGACAATCCTGACTTGTTGTAAACAACTGCATTTTTGCCATTGTTTTGTGATGGTCAGGGTGCTGCATCCCACATGTGAAGCTCAGAGGACAACTTACAGGGACAATTCTCTCCTTCCAACTTGAAGGCTGTGAAATCAAACTGAGGTCATCAGGCATAGTGGCTGGAATATTTATCCACTGAGCTGTCTCACCAGCCCAGACTCTTACCCTGAATGTACAGGCTGGTTCAACTATAAAGACACATCAGGTCCCTTTCACCCCAGCCCAGTGACCCACAGCTCAGTGCAGGTCTCTTACCACAGGCTCTCCCAGCAGAGTCCAGCAGCACACCCTTCACGGTGGCCCTGGTGAGGACAGCGCCCCCGGCACGCTGAATCAATGGGATGGTATGGAAGGCAATCTCACTGGATCCTCCTCGAGGGTAATACGCTCCTTGTATGTAGTGGTCAATTGTCAGAGCATGCATTGAAAAGGTGGTGTGGCTGGGGGTTACTCCTAAAGCATAAGGAAAGAAAGATAAGATGAGCAGGCAAGAGTGGTCACTTAGTACCATTCTGGAAGAAACAGGGCTTATTGTGAAGGATGATGTTAGTCCATCCCAGGATCCCATGCTCCTTTTGAGCTTAGTGGGATATAAATACACTCCCTGAAAACACTATCCTGCAGACACCAAGGAAGTCACTGACATTCATGGCTAAAGAGAAAACTCGCCCTTGGGCAGTGTGAGAGTCTCAACCTCAAAGCTAAAATGGAAGGATCACTGGATCAAAACCAGACTAGCCTACAGAGAGTTCCAGACCAGCTGAACCAAGTCAGAACCTGTCTCAGGGGTGAGCGATGTGGAGGAGAAAATGCACTGGGGATGTAGCTCAACTAGCAGGGTGCTATCCTAGCATGCAGGAAGGCCTGGGTGTGCTCTCCAGCACCACAAAACCAGGCTTAGCTGCACAGAGCTCTAATCCTAGCACTGGGATTAGAGGCAGAAGGATCAGGATTTAAGGGCACCCTTTACGACAAGAATTCAAAGCTTGCCTGGAAGACCCTGCTTCCAAAAAGGAATGAAAAGAAAAAGGAGAGAAAAAGAAAAGATAAAGGGGAAAAAAGAAAAATGAATCTCGAGTTTATAAACAAAAGAATTTCTACCAGATTCCAGCAGGGGACAGACTTCTCAGCCCTTATCGACAAATTTTATCAGGCCTGGTCTATTCTGGCTTGTCAGCTAGGCAGATGGGGAAGAAAGACCAAAAGTTGGGAGAGCAGCAGCTTAGAAGAGCCTGGGCCAGGAGCACACACCGTAAGTGGGGAAGATGTAGCTGAGAACGGCCTGGAGCTCAGGGGAAGCCCCGAGCTGCTGTAGGACCTCGGCCAGGCTCTGGGTAGATGCTCGGCAGAAGGGAGAGAAACGAGTCAGCAGCCCGAACTTGTTGAGGAGCTGAGTCAAGGGCAATGGGAGAAACTTCAGTAGGATGGCATGAGAGGCTCCACGGGCCACCACCTGGGGAAGAAAGGGTAGGGTGAGTCTCTGGAGCCCTGTAGGCTGACTCCTCTCTCATCCCCAGCACTGACTGCAGTCCCAGCAATGCTTACTCATGTCTGAATTTTTGAACTTAAAAAAAATGTAAGCTGAGCAGGCATTGTCACTCAGGCTTGTGATCCCAACAGCTGAGATACTAAGGCAGGAGAATTGCTATGAGTTCAAGGGCAACCAGAGCCATACACTGACACACGAGTCAGGACTAAATAGCAAGACTGTCTCCCTCATCAAAACACATACAGCAACAACAACAAAAAAAACTACAATGACAACAACAACAACATGGCCCCAGATTTTTCTCCTTCTTACTACTATTAGTCTGTCATTGCCCTTCCTTCTCCAGCTCAAAAAAACTGTAGTTTTTTTTATTATATATAGAGAGTCCGATATATTCCTGTGAACTCCTAATACCCCTGCTTGTACCTCCTGAGTGCTAGGATTACCATCTGCTCAGTTTATGCTGTGCTCAGGAACTTATTTAGAGGTTTGTACATACGAAGCATGAGCCTTATCTCCTGCCCTCAAATTCTTTCCAAATAACCCGGTCAAGAAGCCAGGTGTGATGGCATACACCCAGCAGAGGCAGGTGGATCTCTGTGAGTTCCAGGCCAGCCAGTGCTACACAGTGGGACTCTATCTCAAAAATCACAAACCATTAATCCCAGCACTCCGGAGGCAGAGACAGGCGGTTCTCTGTGAGTTCGAGGCCAGCCTGGTCTACAAGAGCTAGTGACAGGACAGGCTCCAAAACCACAGAGAAACCCTGTCTCGAAAACCCAAAAAAAAAAAAAAAAAAAAAAAAAAAAAAAAAAAAAAAAAAA
>NW_026068207.1:769561-774323 GCF_014885135.2 Alexandromys fortis
AGGACTCTTTTGCCAGCTTTAGCCAGAATCGCAGCTGAGGCCAGACCCCCAATGCCACTGCCAATCACCACGGCATCCAGCTTCTCTGGTACTCGGCTGGCTGAGAATGCTGGAGAAGGGAGGAGACAGAGGGTGGGATTCTCAGACAAGAGCAGGGAGGCAGAGAAGTCAGAGAAGCCAGAGGGGAGGTATCTAGCTTATAGTATGTGAGAACCCACTAAGGCAAACTGGGCCTGCTGGTGCACTACTGGGATTCCAGCACTTGGAAGGTGGGTTAGGAGTTCAAGGTCATCCTCAGTTTTACAGATGACTTGCAGGAGAGCCTGGGCTCATTAGAGCCAGTGTCAAAAACAGGACAGAAAGAGAGACTGACCCCTCTCTAGGGCACTTTAGCAGAGAACTCTTGATTAATATGGCTCGAACCTTTTTTCCAGGGAATACTCATTCCAGGCAGGCAGATTAAACGGTGATGAGATGGGTCTTAATCCTACTATGTACCTGAGAATTTTCGTACCTTTCAAAGAAAGTAGGAAGCAGCTGACTACTGTAGAAAAAACTGGAAAGAGAGCAAGAGCACAGGCATTGTAATCTAAGTGCAGACATTTCTGTGAATGCGAACACGGAAAGAAAAGAACACGGGGAGGGAGGAGCCTGTGCTGGGGGCTCTGGGAACTCGGGTTCTTTGGAAGAGGCAGGGTCTGTGAATGCCAATGGAGCTGGGGCAGGCAGGGCTGCTCAGACCTGTTACTCTGAGAGTCACAGCACCAACCTCACACTGGTGTGGCGGTCACCTGACAGGACCAAGCTAGAAAGCTCTTCCAACACAAGACCTGAGTTTGTTGTTTCTCCTGCTCTCTTCCTTCATTTCCCCTTACATTCTTTCCTTTCCGGGATTCGTTGATGTGGGTTTTCTGGAGAAAGGGTTTCACTGTGTAGACCTAAAGGCCTGAACTCCCCGTGTAGAGATCCACCTGCCTTTCCTCCCTACATGGGGTTACAGGAATGTGCCTCTAGGTCCAGACATCTGTTCATTAAAAATCCCTGCCCAGGGCAGATGCAGGGGCGCACAGCTTCACTTGTGGCACTCAGAGGTAGAGGAAGAAGACTCTCAGTGAGTTCAAGGCCAGTCTGGTTTATTTAGAAAGTTGCAGTACAGCCTGGGCTACTAGAGAGATAGTGTCCCCCCAAAGAGTTCACTGCTCAGGCCCTTGTGGCTCACATCTGTAATCCCACCTTCTGTAATCTCTTTCTTATGGCAGGAGAACATTGTGAATTTGAAGCACAGTTGGCCCACATAGCAAGTTCTAAGTTAGCTTGGGCTACAAGTATGAGATCTTAGCCCCTCCCCAAATCCGCAAACAATAACAATAATGAAATACCTGGATTAGTACACTTTAGGAAGTAGACACTCAAGAATTAGGAATATATGGTCAGTCCCCAGTAAATAAATAGTGAATTGTGGTAGCCTAGGCTGAAGTTTACAAACAAGAGTCAAACAGGAGATCCTTGTTTGTTTTTTGAATGATTTGCATTGAGTGTTTTGGTTATTTGTTGTTTGTTTAGACAGAGTCTCATTGTAGTCCAGCCTGGAATTGCTAGTTTGCACCACTATGCCCAGCCCCAATACTTCTTTAGAATCTGGAAGGCTGGGTCCCTGCTTGTAATCCCATCATTTTGTAGTCAAAAGCAGAAGGGTTCCTCTGTGTTTGAGCCTCAGCTTCATGGTAAGTTTGAAGCCAGTTCCAAGCCAAAAGTTAGACACAAAAACCAAAAACCTTGGGAGGAACTCTACTCATCTACATCAGAAGTCGTGATGACTGGAGATTAGTGTTCTTATCCCTAAGCGGTAATGAAACTGCGAAAGTTTATAAAGCTTCAATCCTATGAACTGGGACTACACTTTGCCTGTCAACCCGCTTGTTGAGAAAATTTTCTGTGCTGCTTCCCATAACGAGAGTTTGCACAGGAGCATAGGAAAAAGTTGGTTCTAGAACTAAGTAGGTGAAAGGTCTCTTACTCTGTGTCAGCTGTTATCTGAAGAGATTCCAACTGGAAGGACTCAGACTAGGTTATGCCCACATCTTGGTATGCCAAGGGTAGTGCCTGCACCAAAAACTTCAGGAGCAAAGAATACTAAGACGTGGAGGTTCCGTGTGCAAGTGAGTGTTCCCAGCACTTTTCTAATGGGCAGATAGGTCTGTTCCCTGCATGAGAAGACCTAAGAGCAGTCCTGGAACCCACAGTCCCTCCAGCTGACCTTGTTTAAGAACCTTCTTCCTAGCCTCCTTGTCGGTCACCAGGGGTTCAGATGGCCGCTTGACGTCCTCAGCGAAGGGGTTCGGGGAGTTTCTACTGAAGAGACCCAAGTAAACCCTGCGGAGACCCGCCAGCAGCAGCGCGGCCAGCAGCAGCAAGGTGTGCCACATCTTGCAGCCTGAGCTTCGAATAAGGCGACTTCTCTGTCTGGGTCAGCTTTTATGTCGGAAGCTCCGCTCCAATAGTTTGTCATTAGAGAAACACCAAGCAAACCGGTCCTACGAACTTTGACCAATGCCGACGCAAAGCTGATCTTGAAGGTCCATCTTCGCCCTTCGTTTGACGCAGTTTCAATTGACTGCATGGAAACTTTGTTCCTGCTCAGGCCAGGAGACACTTAGCACCTGCGTGATGAGGCTCCATAGGCTATGCGGTGACCCCTACTAGTAGGTTGGCACTGTGTCTGATGAGCCAGGGGGTTGTGGTGAGGAAGATGCAGGTGAGGGAGACAATGTGGGATGGAAATGATCACTACTGGGCAGGACAAGGCTGAAAGTTGCAGGTCTGAGGGCGATTCCCCTGGGAGGCAGAGAAGACCTGGGTTCTGGTGCCAGTTCTGTGATGGGTTCGCTAAAACCTCAGAGGCAACTCATTGCTTTTTTCTACTTTCCCTTACAGGCAATGAGAAAGTTTTTGTCCCCGAGTCCCCACACAGCCTCTGCCTGTCTGGATTTCATGAAGTGAGAGCCCTGTAGAGAGTCGTGAAAGCACTCTCCTGAATCTGTCGCTCACTGCAGAATTCTGGTCCATGAAGTTGCCCCTAACCGCAGTTCCTTGGACAGGACCTCTAAGTTCAGAGCCACAGGGAACAAGACTCAAGAAAGACCACCAGGGATCATCATGCCCTTGTGTCCATTTCCATTTAAGGATAAACCAGCTTCTAAATGACCTCTTTAAGTTAGCTCCAGAGGACAGTGTAGCTATCCTGCCCTCTTAACGTTGCCCTTTGAGAAAAGTAGGTCCGAGATAAGTACTTGATTTGAGACTGTTTTTATAGGAAGCCCATTTCCTCAAACACCAGCCATCAGGAGGAAGGACTTCACAAGTGAGGATTTTGTCCCTTTCACAGGCCCCAGCAGCGCTCCAGTCGCCCACTGAAAGCAGGGCATGCCTCTGTGATGCTTGGTTTGTTTCCCACACAGTGAGAGGAAAACCTTCCTGAGCCTGCCCAGCAAACCTACCTGTGCCCCTGCCAGGTTAGCCGGTGTGTGTGTGTGTGTGTGTGTGTGTGTGTGTGTGTGTGTGTGTGTGTGTGTGATCCTGTGCTGCCATCCAGGCCAAGATGGGAGGAAAGGAAAAGAGAGGTGAATCCTCCTGCACCTTGGTGATGGCACAAAGGGACTGTTTGCTTACTTGTAGCCTGCATGGCTGCCAAGAAGGAAGGCAGAGGTAGAGCACGTGGGCCTGTGGCACTCCTGGGAGCTTTGGAGCTCAGACCATCGAGTCAAACCCTTTCCAGAGCCTGAGGACAGGCTCGTCTGAACCAGTGATCTTGAGGCATGAATGAGAGATCTTGCTCTGTTGGGACCGAGAACAAACTACGAGATGGACAGGTGAGAGCTCCTGCTCAGAGAAGGAGGTGCTGTTTGGAGGCTACACTGTTAATGAGACAGACAATGTGGAGTTTTAGAAATATTTAGGGGAAATGATCGTATATCTATATTCTTGGAGACCATAGGCTGAAGGTGTAGTTCAGCAGTAAAGCAATTGCCTAGCGTGCCTGTAACAGTAGGTTCTATTTCCAGGATCAGACAGACAGTCACACAGACAGACAGACAGACAGACAGACAGACAGACAGACAGACATAGTCAGGCAATTTTAAGCCACCATTGTGGAACATCTGTGATGCTAACACTTGGAAGATAGAGACAAAAGGATCAGGAACCCTAGGTCTTTCTCAGCTACAGAATGAGTTTAAGGTCAGCCTGGGATCCTTTGATTCTGTCTCAAAACCAGGAGATTCTTTCCAGGTGTAGGTGGTTTTTTGTTTCCTAAGTGATTTAAAGATTCTTGGTTCCTCTTGCTTGTGTTGTGGAATGGGGTTGGTGTTTGAAATTCACTAAGAAATCAGTATTGCTTGGACTTACATCAGTTAATTTAGTATTCTCTTCCTTGTCAATCACTGGCTTTGGCTCACTGTCTTCCTTAGCTTTTGAAAAGCATTAGAACATCTTTCTTGAAATTTTCTCTTTTTTATAACTTGAATCTGTGGTTCTTGATTGTGAATTTTATAGATGACAGTGTCTGTTGTAAGGTTGAAAGGTTAGACATGCCTGCATGTTATTGCAACCCTTGATCATCTAGCTAAAAAAAATTATCACATATTTTGATCTTTGATAACCTAAGCACTGAAACAATTTCTCAGAATAGTTCATATGCCATTTATTCATATGTATTAGGGTTCTCTAGAGGACAGAACTGATTGTGCGTTGCATTGCGTGCGTG
>NW_026068207.1:776658-779271 GCF_014885135.2 Alexandromys fortis
GGTCAATACCAACTTTTCCAAATCTCTTTGGGTCAGCACCATCATTCTCAGCATCATTTGTCAATTCCAACTTTTCTCAGCATCTTATTTGCAGTTACAAATATCAGGTCAATACTGGTAAGAGTACAATGACATTGCTGTTATCAAATACCAGTTTCAGTCTCTGAGAAGCTGTTACATCCTTAGGCTGCCTCTTTCTTAACTGAAGCAGGCTTCAGTCATTTCTTATTTTGAGTCTTTTTTTTCCCTGACGGGAAAGCTTAGGTCTTAGTTCTCAGGGCCAATATTTTAACCAAAATGAGTTCTGTGTCCCAGATACTAAAACAGTCAAATGTACAGTCTGCAACTTAGTTCCATGTAAATAGGATCCAAACTGCAGCAAGTTGCAGCCATAGTAGTCACCTCAGCAGGGTCTCTTTGTCTGGAATATCTGGAGGCAGAATGACACCCTCCAGTGTAGAGTGGTGGCAGCAACAACAGGTCCCTAATCAGGCATTCCTTGCTGTGGGAGCTAGGAAAGTCAGATCACAGGTTCCTCCTGGGTCTCCTCTTATTTTTTTTCTCCTGTTGGGCCATTATCAGCTATGATATCATCAGGTCGGGTATTCTTCTGCTGAATGCCTCGAACCAGTTGCTCTGGAAGCCATCTCACTTTATCTTCATCCTGGGAAAAAACACAGACATGCCCTTGACCCCAAATTAGTATGGGGTCTGGTCTTCTCCATATTCCAGTGCAAGGGTCTCTCCACCTTGCTTTAGCAAAGGTGGTCTTTGTCCTATTATGACACAATCTGTCCACTGTTGGTCACTTATGGACATCCATATTTAGAAAATTTAGTGTAAACAGTTCATTTACACTAAATTTAAGATTTAAGATGTTATATTGCATCTGAGGATACAACTCTTCTTTTATCTTTTGGAGTTGTGCTTTCAAGGAGCTATGCACACGTTCCACAATTCCTTGCCCTTGAGGATTATAAGGAACACCAGTCTTGTGTACAATATTCCATTGGGTGTAAAATCTTTGAAATGCTCTGTTAACATATCCAAACCCATTGTCCATCTTTTTTACTTTTGGGGTTCCCATGTATGAAAAGCATTTCAAGCAATGAGTTATTACATGTTGGCAGCTTTCCCAGTTTGTGCTGTGGTCATCATGAATCCTGAATATGTATCGATTGTCACATGCACATATCTCAACTTTCCAAATTCGGTAACGTAAGTTACATCTATCTGCCATATATGACTAAGAAGCAGTCTTCGGGGATTTACTCCAAGATGAGGCATGGGTAGATATTGTGGCATCTCTCACATTGCTTAACAATTTGGCAAACAGCTTCCCTGGTCAATTTAAATTGCTTTGTTAAACTTAAACTGTTTTGATGGTGCAAATCATGCAACTGCTGGGCAAGTTCAATCTGAGATAGAGCAATTATTTTTGTAAATTAGTCAGCTAAAGCATTATCTTCAGCTAATGGACCAGGAAGATTTGAATGTGCTCTGATATGTCCCACAAAACATGCTAACTTTCTATGTTGTATGGTCTAGTGAATCTGCTGAAACAATATCTTGTTTATTGCTAGTCCCTATATAAGGGACTGTTCCCAATATTTGAAAAGCATTATAAATAGGCTGTCGGTTTATAGATTTTGCAAAATTTTTAAACATTAAAGCTACAGCTTGTAGCCCAACTATTTGAGCTGAAGCTGGTTCTGTCTGTACCATGTGTCCTTTGCCATTGACTACATAAGAAGCCATCTCATTAGATGAGCCATCAGTGAAAATTAACAAAACATCCTTTATGGGATCTTTTGCCACCATTTTAGGAAATGAATGAATGCAGTTGTGTAAACTGCAGTCAGCTGGGAAAAGATTATCAATCTGTCCTTGAAAATGAGCAAATGCAATTGCCCAACAATGCTTATTTTGGAATAACAATTCAATTTGCTGCTTAGTGTAAGGAACATTGATCACAGTTGGTTCCTTGCCAAAATATATCCTAGATTCTATCCTGCTCTTCTGTGCTAAGCATGCTATTGCTTCAAAATAAAGATTTAATACTTTAATTGGTGATACAGGAAGGTGCAGCCACAGAAGTGGTCCATTTTGCCATACAACTGCTGTAGGAGCTAGTCTTGTAGGTGAAATACATGCATGCCATGTATTTCATGTATTTGGCTGTAATAAGTATAACATACCTGTTGTTCCCATATACCCTGCTCTATCTGTGAGAGAATCTGTCTGGCAGCTTCTGAAAACTGCCTGCTGGAATTTGGATCACTATCTCCTTTAAGGATTTCCCTTAGAGGCTTGAGGTTTCCTGTAGGAAACCTTAGATAAGGCCTCAGCCATTGTATATTTTCTAACAACCTTTGAAAGTCATTATGAGTTTTTAAAGCATCCTTCCTAATTTTATCTTCTGAGGCTTAATTTCTTTGGGGTATAACATCTGACCTAAATATTGAAAATGTGGGTGCCTCTATACTTTCTCAGGAGCAATAATTAGTCCTGCATGTCTTAGGCTTTGTTGTAATAATCCATATGTCTCTAGTAAAATATCCTCATCTCTATGAGCAAGCAGGATATCATCCATATAATGGGTAATATAAACCT
>NW_026068207.1:781544-782280 GCF_014885135.2 Alexandromys fortis
GAGAGAGAGAGAGAGAGAGAGAGAGAGAGAGAGAGGGAGAGAGAGAGAGAGAGATTCTCATCAGCTAAGAACATTTGTTGCCCTTGCAGAGGACCAGGACTGAGCTCTCAGCACCTGCATGGCAGCTGACAGGCATCTGTAGCTCCATCTCCAGTTGATCCAATACCAAATGGACATCTTTACGTACATGATAGACAGACACACCTGCATGAATACAAATAATAATTTCTAAAAATGGGGTGTGGTAGTGTGGTAACACATTATTGTAATTGCAGTGTTAGGACTGTGGAGACAGACAGATCTCTGAAGCTCACTGGCTGGCCAGCCCAGTCTGCTTGTTGGATTCCAGGCAAGAGTCCCTGCAGGGGCTGCCACCTACCGCCCACCCTCACCCAGCAGCTTGGTGCCACCTCGGGCCGGCATCTGTTTTCGGCTCAAAGAGGCGCCTGACAGGGAGGCAGCAGCTGGACAGGCGCTCCTAGGCGTTTGGTTGCCATGGTGGCAGAGGCGTCTCCATGGGGCTAGCCGTGGGTGTCCGTGGCTGTGAGACCGCTTCCACCATTCTAAGGAGACAGACGGAGCTCAGAGTTCCTGGATAGCTTGCCTGGTGAGGAGCTGGCAATAATTTAAATCCGTCTCTAGATTTTTTGTGTAGGCACTTCGAGAACCATGAAGAGCTTTAAGAAGAAAGAGTTTCGCCAGGCGGTGGTGGCGCACCCCTTTAATCCCAGCACTT
>NW_026068208.1:0-2178 GCF_014885135.2 Alexandromys fortis
CTCCTTTCTCCCAGCATTCAGTTTAGTCTTTCCCTGCCTACCTAAGTTCTACCCTATCAACAGGCCAAGGCAGTTTCTTTATTCATTAATGGTATTCAAAGCATACAGAAGGGAATCCCACATCACCTCCTTTTTCTTGTTAAATAAAAAGGAAGGTTTTAAGTTTAACATAGTAAAGTTACATATAAATCTACTTTTTATTTTATCATAACTAAGGAAAACTATAAGTATAAATTCTTTAACTCCATTAAACACTTCAGAAGGATATAATAATACCTAAGTAAACAGGAAGTGCATTATGAACAACTTCCAAACCTCTAGAATTGACAGAGCCTTTTCACTGCTGGGACAGTCACCCAAAGTTCTTCTGTACCACGGTGGCATCCATCTTCAGCCTACAGGCCCATAGTATCCAGCAGACTTTTCCATAAAGCAGGAAATTTCAGAGATAGTTCTGCCTATATTGGCAGTTCATCAGTCACTTTCTTCTATGTGATGAATGTGTCTGGCAGACTCTTTCATGAAACAGGAACCCCAAAGGCTCTTTCTCATCTTTAGGCAAAGTCAGCAGTCGTTTCTCTGGGTCCTGCATGTCCAGTTCAACAAGCATAGCAACAATCAGTTCACACAAGAGCAGTTTCTTGGCCAAATGGCTTACCAACTCCATAAGGAGCCCCTTTGATGTCCATCTTCCTCTTGAAGTTATTCGTACTGCCAGGAACAGATGTGTCTCATTATCATGAAAAGTCCTAAGTTCTTAAAACATTTTAAATGCCATATTCTGAAGGTCTCTGAAAGATTTGAAGAATACCTAACTGAAATATATCTCTAGAAAATATAACATGACTACAAGCTTGACTATTATACATGATTATATATTAGCCTATATTTATTAATTATACATTACATTTTTTAATGAGCTGCACAAACACAATACCATAATCTAGAACAGAAATATATATGTATATATATGCATATATATATAGTAACAAAATTGACCTTAAATTCGTATCAATAAACCAAGATCCATACCAATGCAAATTTCTATAGCATATCCTCCTTTAAATGTAAACAAACATTTATAAACAATATTTGGGAATTTGCCAGTTCTCTAAACTACTTCCTGCTGAATGGGGGTGCTGTTAATCAAGTCTTTCATGGTATATTCTGTGTGCTAGCTTTATCTCATTCAGCAGTTGAGTGAAGTAATTTTTGAGGGGTGTTCATGACTACCTTTTGGGGGGTCTTGGTGCATCAAACTTCATTAGCCTGGAACAAATCCACAGGTTCTCATCCTCTGTGGAAACAAAAGAAGAACCTCTTTTCTAAAGCAACATATTCTTGGGCTCAAATTCTGAAATCAAGATACCTTTATAATATACATGCTGGTTTAGCTTAGTAGCCCATACAATGAAATGTCTCTCGGTACTTAGCTCTTTCTCAATCAAAAATTTAAATAAAAGACAATAATATATATAATCCAGACTCTGTGAATATTCCATCTTTTTTGGCTCATTTTTTTTTTACTTTTTTAAATCTATGACTGTGTGTACTCTGTATCTTTAAAAACTTTACCTTTTTTTTTAAAAAAAGAGTAATTTTCCTGTTCATTTCATCTGTTGGTGGGGATCTAAACTATTTCCCGTCTCTGGTTATTATGAAAAGACCAGGCTGGAGGCAAGCCTGGTCTACAAAGTGAGTTCTAGGACATCCAGGGCTGTTACACAGAGAAAACCGTCTTCAAAAACAAAAACAAAAAAAGAAAGAAGGAAAAGGAAAAGAAATTAAAATGTGCTTCTTACTGTTGGTGTGTGAAGCATTGATCACATATGTGTGAAGCATAGGTCACATGTTTGTGAAGCATGGGTCACATGTGTATGAAGCATGGGTCACACATGTGTGAAGCGTGGGTCACACGTGTGTGAAGTGTGGGTCACATGTGTGAAGCATGGGTCACACGTGCAATCAGAAGACACCCTGGAGAGCAGATTCTTTCCTTTCATCTTTTTATGGTTTCTGGGGATCAAATTAAGGTCACAAGTCTCACACAGCAAGTGTCTTTGCCCACCAAGTCATCTCCCTGTCCCTACAGAAACTGAAGCTCTCTGATAGACCTTGCCCATGCCTGTATAACACACCTTCTTTAGCAAGGTTACCCATTGTCCCCTGGTTCACTCC
>NW_026068208.1:8544-39432 GCF_014885135.2 Alexandromys fortis
ACACACACACACACACACACACACACACACACACACACAAACGATGTATATCTGCTTCCTTTCTATGTTGAAATAGAAATAGTACGGTATGCCAGTGTTGTGTTTGGATTTTCTCATGTCCATTGGGGGCTTGCTTTTTGCAAACTTATTGATAGAGTTCTTTGGTATCATAATTTTCTGAAAGTCGATGATGAAGCATTCTCAAAACTAATCAGTCAGGTATGGCATGCTCATCTGCCATCTTAGCACTCTTTAGAAGACAAAAGCAAGCAGACTGTCTCAAGAGCATGGTCAGTCTGGTCCACACAGTGAGTTGCAGGCCAGCAAGGGCTACTTGGTGAGACCTTGTCTCAAAAATCAATAGGTCTTTGTTCGTTTCTAGTCATGTCATTCTGCATAGCATACTAGCATAAAAATAAATGCCAGCCCTCACATAAAAATAAATACCATCCCTCACACTGATTTTTTAATATTCAATTGCCTAATACAGTTAAATATAAAGTATTCTTAATTACTTGAATTGCATTAAAATGGCTATCTGAATTACACTAAAAATAAAATTTAATCAGTATTTTTAACATGGATAAGTTTTCAAATAGTGCAATTCTTTTGAGCAGACTTAAAAGTCAATAATATTTCTAAATACTTAAACAACTTTAATAAATCTAATTAATCAAAAATTGAATTTTTAAGTCAGCTCTCATATACTTTTTAAACACTGTGAAATGAAAAGCACAGTACTCAGGACAGCAGACTATAGACCAAGGATCATGACTAATCAATACTATATAAAAATTTTACATATATATATATATATATTTCTCTGACTCGTAATGTGCTGGCGCTCATCTCCTCACCTAGGTCATAGCCCCTTTTCCGTTGGTTTATCCCTAATTCCTCAGCAGATCCTCAGCATCTGCTTTCCTTCCTCTTTACCTCAGGTCAGACACTCCTCTTTCCTGTATACAGAGTATTGGGCCTTTCCAGGACCAAAACTTCCCAGGGCAATGGGACTAAGCCTTTCTGGAGCCTCCAGGGCCAGCCTGCATATAAAATCTACAGAACAGAATCAAGATAGTGAGCCAAGGGGCCAGAAGTCAGGTCACAGGAGTTTTAGAGCCTTCCTTGATGCTGCCCGTCCTCTGTAGAATGCTCTTAGAATTTTCTTCTGTTTATGATTAAGGCCTTCTCCTCATTTACCAAACCTGCCACCACAGTCAGGCCCTGTTCTGTGGTTCCACCAGCCTCAAATGTTCCCCTGAAAAGACACAGTTCTAAGAAGAGTCTCCTAGAAGTCGACACAAAAGTGTGCTTTCTTTTTTGACTCCTTAGCCTTGTAAGCGCTTCTTCAGATCTGTGATGTCTTGTGTGTCTTTCCTGGATGTGAATGATAATTATAATAATCCCAGTGAAGTCAGGAACTGTGAACATATTTTCAGGATTCCATGTCTCCAGTCTAGCACAATGCCTGGCACATGGAATGTGATTAATACATTATTTCAGAATGAATGGATAGCCTAAAGGTGAGTGAGCATCCACTACATGCTTAGGCATTGAACGTAAGGGCTGCTCAGGGATGAGAAACCTGCTTTAGAATAGCCATTGCAGACAGATGTCCACCATGAGGCACACACAGACACAAAATGAGCTCAAGATGATGTTTTCATGTGCGTACAGTGTCGATTGAGGGCAGTTGATGGCTGAGACAGGGAGGGACAGTACTGAGGACATACGTAAGCTAAAGGGATAGACTTGATCCCTTCACCTGCAAAATGAGGCGTTCAAACTAGATTATTCGCTGTGAGTGTAGGATTCATTGCAGTTATTAAAAACCAGACCTAGAACATGAGATTCATCTCTAGCTTTTTCCATTAGGTATGACAAAGCCATATGAAGTCTAGGTGGGGAAAACACACATCTGTATTTTCCTGTTTCTGGAGTGCTTTAGGGGGTGAGTGGTACTGTTTTTTATGAATAAGCTCACTAGTAGAGACAGCGAGTGTTTACCTGTAACGACCCAGTATCTCAAGCTTTGTGTTGCTCAGTTCCTCAGCACCCAAGATGCTGAGTAATCGTTCTGAAAATCAACGTGCAAAATTCCTTGATTAAATAAATGATACATCAATTTTTATTAGATAAAACAAATAATCTACATAAATGTAGTCGCTTATTTGTTGCCCAGGACTGACCCCATCTTCTCCAGGTAACAGACATGCTAAGGGTGCTTCTGGATGTCCTGTGACCACGTGAGTCTGGCTGGGGAGACCCACAGTTTCCATCTGGGTCTGTCATAGCACATACTGGGAGAAACAAACTTCTTCAGTTCACAAAGACTCGGACGGAAAACTGTCAACTTCAGATAAAATATGCCAGATAAAATATCCTCGAATCTCTTCTAACAGTTGAACCAACTGTTACTCTTCAACACGTGGGTCACTTTCTTTGCATTTGGGTCAAACTCCAACTGTGAAGATCCACTGAAGAAATAGAAAAACCCTGCATGTAAAGACAAGAGAAAATGTGAGCTACTTTCTTCTACATAGAAACTTGGAAAGATAAAATGCTCAGTAAGAGGTAAGTAAAAAACAGAAAGAATCAGGATGTGACTCAGTGGTATGACACTTGCCTAGAGTGTCCAAAGTTGTGTGTCCAAATTCTTGCCTAAGAGTGTCCAAAGTTGTGTGTTCAAATCCTTGCCTAGAGTGTCCAAAGTTGTGTGTCAAAATCCTTGCGTATAGTGTCCAAAGTTGTATGTCCAAATCCTTGCGTATAGTGTCCAAAATCATATGTTCAAACACTTGTTGAGAGTGTTTTAAGTCATGTGTTCAAACCCTTGCCTAGAATGTCCAAATCATACATTCAAACCATGCCTAGAGCATTTTAAGTCCTGGGTTGAAGCCCTTGCTCATCAGAGAAAACAGCAACAAAACAACACAGAGTATCTCTGTAGTTTTAGTCTGCGTCAGGAAAAATGTCAAGCATTAATAAAGCTACTATTTTTAAAAACTTGATTGGGCAAGAGCTCTATGACGTAAGCGTATCTAATTCCATCTTTCTGATAACCATTGAAGTTTAGGCAGATGTTAATATTTGCTTCGGTGTACTTGCCAGGGAGGGAAGGAGACAGCACTGAGTCTGTGTTACAATCAGAAAAAATAAAAAATAAAAACATCCCTGCTTGTTTGAAACTAAGCTTTATTTCCTTTGCTCCAAGTACTTCTTCTCCCGTCATCCTTCCAGCCCTAGGGCTGTTTCTGGCCCTAAGGAGCCTGTGACTGAAGCTCTACCCCTTCTCCTCCCTGCAGATGTGGCTCTCAGTGTCAGTAACAATCGCCAGCTTACTCTTGCATAGGAAAAGTTCCTTAAGTTTCGGTGCATGGAAAGATGAATATTTACAAGAAGCAATGCTGTTAGTCACTAACTGAGTCTGGAAAGACAGAGAAAGTCTACAATTGAATAGTGGAAACATGCATTTGAGAAGGCCAGCCAGCCTTAAAACAGGTCAACCACTGGCGGCAGCCTTGGAATAGCATGGATCAAGAACGGCAGCAGCTCATGCCAGCACGGTGTCTTCACACATGTGTGCAGAAGAAGAGTCTGTGTTCATCAACTTCATGAGTCAAAAGAGCTCATCTGAAGGAGAACAGTAAATGCCACCAAAGCAAACGAGTTGAAGTTCTTGGGAGAGAGGAGAGTACTGATTCTTTAAAATCTGTTATTAAAAATGATGTAATCCTCCTCTGTATCTCTCATAGCATTTCAAGAGCCCTATTGCCAACCGAGTGCAGGTCCTCTTACCGAATGCTTCAAAGACCGCATCCACCTTTGAGTCAATGCCTGGGAAGTCCTTGGCTATCTTCCTGGGAAATCCGGGCTCCATGGATCGCTTCTTCTCATCAAATCTGCAGAAGAAGCAAGAGTGCAGTTCAGCAGTGAATGGAGGGCGTGCTCCCCATGCCCGTGAGCCTGTGGAATTCCAGCAAGCTTTCCAAGTTCTGCACATAAATGTCAAGCTTCTTTAGTACCATGTGTTTTTCATAAGGTAAAAACTGAGCTCTTAAATCACAGCTACTTTGGGAACAAGACAACTGCCTACTCCAGCAATATTGTTTGTTACTGTCTTTCTTAAGCCTGGACAAGAGAATCTTCAGATCTTCTTTCAATCACAATCATCTACACAGATACAGCTACTTGTTTGTATTGTCGTGTGAATACACAACCGTGTGTACATATGTCTGCATATAAGTGAACACACGCACATATGTGTGGACTAAGTTACTGGTCAGAAATACGATTTCCATGGCTAGAGGGATGCCTTAGTGGTTAAGAACACTTTTGCTGTTCTTTCCCATGACTGCAGTTCATGTCACCGTCCACAGTCAGATGACTTACAGCTGCCTATAGTTCCAGCCTCAGAGCATCAGGGGGTCCCCTCTTCTGGCCTCTGTGGACACCTGCACACCACGTACACACTTTTACACAGATATGGCCTCAGAAATCGAAATGGAATGTTTGGGGCTGGAGTGATGGCCAGCTGTTAAAAGCAATGTCTGCTTTCACAAAGGCCACAGGTTAGGTCCCTAGCACTCACATGGTGGCTGACAACCATCTGTACCTCCAATTCCAGAGGAACTCTATGCGCACTTCTGCCTAAAGGGTACTGCATGAATGTGGTGCACGTGTAAGCACACACCCACACACACAATGCTCATAAAATGATCAATTTTAGAAGTTGGATATTAAAAACAAGAAACTATACTCTCCAGCTCACCACCATAAGGAGGCTGTCTATCCTTTCCCTACTCTCTGCACTGAGTTCTCTATGGAAGCTCCCTAGCAAAGGTGACTGAACGAGACAGAAATGAAGTAAGTGTGGTTTGGGCCAATGAGCTGCACACTGGACCGTCGGCCTTGATGTCTCAACATCTGGACTGGGGGCCTAGGACTCAGGGAGTCTGTGAGGAGGCCTGAGTGGAAACCATGAAACTGGTCTGCCTTTGTGTCTCATCTGTAACCAGGCAGAGGTCATCAGTGTGTGAGCTCAGCTGGAGTCTTTGAGAGATTGACAACCCACACATAGGAACAATAACTCTGGGGCTCTGGCAGAGGAGCGATGAATGGGGGCATGGGCTTATTATGAAGTTCAGAAACAAAGACTTCATGAGGGTGGGGGGCCTGAGCTTAAAGTATGTGCAGGATTGAGAATAGGGGCTACACAGAGTGGGGGAGGGGAGGAGATGCATGCTCTAACTTAAGAAATGCCTGTTGGAAGATGTGTCCATGGTTCTAGATCCCCAGCCCCCAGTTGTCAATGCTCCTGTGTGGGTTTCTGACCCCCACAGTTTTCAATGCCCCTCTTCTCACCCAGAGAGGGAGAGGGAGGAAAAGCGTGAGGCCGAAGCATTTTCTCTAAGGCAGAAGCAATTCTCAGGTGGTCTCTTCGCAAAGCCATGCCCCCAGCATCTCACCTCCAGTATTGGTCGCCCACAAAGAAGTAGGTCTTCTTCGTCTCCTTAGCACTCACAGCGGCGTCAATCTTCCTGACTATAGGAGGGAAGCCGAGAGCGTGGATGCTTTTAGGGTAACCTGCTTGCTCCTCGTGCCCTCGGACTGCCCAGAACTGAGTTCCTGTACAAAAACGAAAGAATGACAGAAACATCAGTAGTGTTAAAAGTCCAGGAATCATGCCTTGCAATTTGGCAATACATTCTTTACACCATGTCTTTTCATGGTGAATAAATTTAGGCCTTAGCTGTGTGATGGGCATTCAAGAAAAATGCCCAGCTGGAAAGAATCAACAGAGGTCAAATGAGGGAATTTTCAACCTGGCAATGTATCTCCCTGAGTTCATTTTTAAACTGTAAATAAAATGTTGGTTTTATGTGATTCTTTATTATCTTTGCCTATTTTTTAATTACACAGAATTGGACATAGTGAAGGAAAGCGCTGTTCACTTTTCCTGCCCAAAGGCTTGTTCCACTAAGGTAAAGCAATGCTATGGAAAGGTCACCTTTAAAAACGAAGACAGTGTCTCTGCTAGTAACCTCATAGGCAGCATCCATGCTGGAAGGAAGGGATGGCCAAAATGAAGAGATCAAATAAAAACCAGGTTCGGGGGTCCTCAAAGATTTTCGCCAAAAATGCCTAAAAATAGATGTAAGAGAAAGACAGGTGACAAATGAAAAGCAAGCTTCCATCTTTAGTGTGTTACCCAACATTCTCTCATCCTCTGGGTTGGGCCACCAAAATGTAGGAATGTCATTACTGGGAAATAGCTCTCTCTGGGTCTCTCTGTCTCGCTCCCTCCCCACTCCACAAAGGAGACCACAGCAGTCCTCTTGCCACAGGTTTCCAGACAGCATCTGGAAAGCAAAACTCTCCATCATGTCAGTGTCAGCTAATCGGCTCAGCATAAGCTTTAACCACACGCAAGACACAGGAAACAGCATGCAATTAGTAATTAAAGTATCACCCACACTTCCCATAGTGAGTAAGTGAGGGGTGTGTGTGTGTGTGTGTAGAATGTGTGTGTGTGGAATGTGTGTGTTTAATGTGTGTGTATGTGTATGTGTAGAATGTGTGTGTGTGTGTGTGGAATGTGTATCTGTGGAATGTGTGTGTGTGTGTGTGGAATGTGTGTGTGTAGAATGTGGGTGTATGTGGAATGTGTATGTATGTGTAGAATGTGTGTGTATGTGAGTGGAATGTGTGTGTATGTGTGTGGAATGTGTGTGTATGGGTGTGGAATGTGTGTGTGTGGAATGTATGTGTGTATGGAATGTGTGTGTGGAATGTGTGTGTGTGTATGGAATGTGTGTGTAGAATGTGGGTGTGTGTAATGTGTGTGTGTGTGGAATTTGTGTATGAAATGTGTGTAATATATCTATATATATATAAACATGTTACTATCCTTTCTAAGCATTTTTATCAAAAGTAGACAGGGATTTAGAATTCTTTTGTCTGACCTGTCTTTAAAAAACAAGAATTCTCCCCGAAGGGTGCTGACTGCATCAAAGGACAATCAGGGCTGCACATCAGTGATAACTCAGGTTCCGGAGTATTAGGCTTGGAGGGTACCACGGGAACATCAGGGGATGCTGGGGGAGGTCCTAAAGGGAACAGATTAAAGGAGGCAAAGTTAGGAGAAATGTGGCCCCTGTCAGTTGTGTGCTTCCCCCAAACTCTCTAGAACTCTGACTTGGATTACGGACAAGTATGTGGTATCACTCACCGTAGAGGGACTGAATGCCATCCACATCATCTTGAGAGAGGCGAAAGCGGGCCAGGTCTGTGGAGGACTTGTAGACTGGGTACATCAACGCTTCAGTTTTGTCTGAGTGAAAGAGACCCAAGGAATGACCAAGTTCATGAGCTGCAACCAGGAATAAGTTGGTACCTATGGAAGAAATCATAAATAATAGTTGCTTATCCTTAACAGCATGTATATCATATAGGTGAGCAGTACACAGCATTTATTTCCTTCCTGAAAACACACAGGCTTGTACTCACTTTGTTTGCTGTCTCATTGAACAAAACATGTGTCTTTGAAAACTCGTGCCTGAGCTCAGTCTGAAGGACCTCGACTCACCCAGCAGTCCTCTCTCTGGCTTCAAAGGGTCTGAGCAGCAATCCTCACTCATCGCAGTGGGAATAGAGATCACTTATCATCTAGCATATCAGAGCTCTCTTTTCCCTCGCCCACGAAAAACTAAAACTGCTCCCTGTGGTTAGCACTTGACAGTTTCGGGATCGGTCAGCTCATCTCAGGTGGTATTCATCTCCATCTAAAACCCTTCACTAACCCTAATCCTGCGCTTCCCATTGGATTCTGCCTACATCCTTTCTCATACCAAGTCCCAGACGACAACTGAGGGGAGAGACGGCATAGGGTTTGTAAAACTGGTCTAAACATAGCATGCCTCAGTGTTTGCTGTAAATGATCTCTTGGATTCTAACTGTGCTCACTTTCTTCTCACTGTAACGGTGGGAGACAAGCCCCTCAGGCTGAAGCTGCGAGGGGATGAGATTGGTGAAACTCTGACAGATGTTCCCTGTGGATGATGCGGACCGAGGAAGTTCTCCTTTTAAAAGAGGGTCCTCTGTGGGGGCGGGTCTGGGCAATGCTAATTCCATAACACGAGAATTTTATTCAGTGCAAAACTTATATTTGTACTTTCTAAATATATCAGTTCATATTTTTATTATGAATCCCAGTTAATCTCAAAAGTAATAAAATTTATTTCAGTCAAGTATTTTAAAGTGTAGTCAATCCCCGAAGTTACGAAAAGAAACCTGCTTAGACAGCTCTGCCATTGTCCTTCAGAGATGGTTCTTTTCTTTCAGAAACTGATAAAAAAAAATCATCCTTACTAGAACTCACAAAATTGTAAGCTTATTAAAACCAGCCAACCAAACAAAAACCGCTTAGATTTCTGAAGTTTAATTTTGGCTTCTGGTTTGAAAAGTAAAGAGGGCAAATGACGGGAATGGATACACTCCCTTGTTGTATTGCTTGGCTGTCTACAGATGGATACCATTAGGAACCTTTAGTAAGAAGAGCCTGTAGATCAACAAGATCTACAACTACTAAAAATTTCATGATTTTTCCTCTTTATTGGAAATAGTTTTTCCTCATGCATTATATCCTGATTAGAGCTTCGCCTCCCTCTGCCTCTCCTAGCTCCTCCCCACCTCCCTTTTCCCTAGACCCACTCCCTTTCTGTCTCTCATTGGAAAAGAAGAGGCTTCTAAGGCATACCAACAAAACAAAATATAATAAGATAAAAAAAAAACCATCACATCAAAGTTGGACAGGTCAAACACTTAGTGATATATTTTATGTTGTGCTTATTAGGAAAATAAATGTTTTTTAGGCACCAGAAACTACACTAAGCAATTATTAAAACAACAACAAATAAACTGTGTTCCACTGGAATCCAGAACACATTCTAGCATTAGTAACGAAAATTTTCCAACACTGAGTCCAGCTGTGAGGCAGAGCACTAACCTGTGGTGTCCTCTGTCCATTGTTCATCATCATCAAAGTGAGCATCCCCGTTAATCCCCAGCCCAGGGGCATACGCATGAGCCAAGACTCCTCCAGGCCCATCAAAAGGAATGAAGTCTCCATGTTCTGAAGGGAAAAGGTACATAGTTAGAACTGACAATTGCTGGTTAGGACCTCCTTGTCTCATTTTCAGTAAGATGCCACTGGGCAATGTGTGTTTCAGTTCTTGGGCTTTTACCTCCAGCTGCGAAGGAGATCATGATGTCCGCCTCTCCTTCAGAGAGCCTGGAGAACCTGAGCGGGGTCACAGCCTCCCAGACTTTCAACGCTTTCTCAATGGCAGAATCCACACTCTCTCTCGGTAAATCCGGTGTGTAATTTTCAACCCTGGATGAGAGAAGTGGAAGAAGGAAGTGTGTGTGGCTGCGAGGCCTCTGGCAGTTGCTAGCATTGTGTGAAAACTTTGGACCCAATTGCCTACCTGTAGGTGAGGTGGTTTTTCCTCCACTTTGGCGAACCTGGAAAGGTAGTGAAGCCACCAACGTCGGGGACGCCACATCTGGGCTTGAGCATCACATCCATCGTGTTGGAGTCCAGCTTCCCTGTCATCTCCAGCCCGAGGAACTTCTGCATTTCTTGGATTTTTTTGACAACAGGACTACTGTCCTTTTGCTTCATGAACAGCTTCGCATCTTTTGCAAGGCCGTAGTAGTTTTCTAAGTATTTCTAACGGGATAAATACAGCTTTGAAGTTTCAATTCTGATTACTTTGATATTGCTATTTGTAGTAAACGTCATACACCTTCTTTATTTCATTCATCACGACAGGATCTCAATATGTAATTGAGGAACTCCTTGAATTCGTGCTCAGATGGCTTGAACTCATGATACCCGCATCTGCCTCCCGAGCCCTGGGATTACAGGCTTGGACCACCAAGCCCATCAATGGCTTTACTTTTCTTAATCTCTTTGACCTACTTTTCTAGTTCGCTGAAATGTAAGCATAACACTTCATTTAATTTGTCTGGGATGGCCCCTTCCTGGCTTTATTTTTGCAACAGTGTCTTTTTTGTTGTTAAAGCAATGGAAGTGAGAGGAAATTCAGAAGGATTTAGTGCAGAGAATGTCAAAAGGAACAAATAAGCCTTCGTGAGAATAGTTGTCTGTTTGGGGTAATTTTATTTAATTCACTCAATTTTCCACTTTTCATAGTGGCTTACTAGGAAAAAGTTAGGCAAGCCTCTCATGAACTAACACTATAAATATTTTTCTGAGCTACACTGGACTCAAGCCCTGAAGGATGGTCCAAAGCAAGGCGCAGTTGGTGCTCTCGTCCCTCGTCACCCCTGAGCCTCCAGTGTTAGTGCTGCTGCCACTGCCAGCATGTGTGACCTTCAAAGTACTACCCAACACTGACAGCCTTTGTTTCTTCTATACCAAAGGAAGAATCATGTGATTTTGAGACCTTCTAACACTCCTCCATTGCAGAACCACTCCTACACAGACAGTCAGAACCAGTCTGTGGACTGCAAAACTGTGCCCTGCCAAAGAGCCCTGAGGCCATTTCCACTTCTTACCTGAAGAAACTCCATGTCGGAGTCGGCGCTACTGTGCAACGGATAGGACCAGCCAACTGCCACACACAGCCACAGCAGGACTAGGAGACTCTTCATTTCCACGGCTTCCCCTGGCTCTGAGCTGCCTTCGCTGTGTTCTACCTTCTCCTATGTCCACCCTCCTGAGCCCGACTTTATAGAGTGACACTGTTTGTGGCGATCACCCGCAACCTGACTCATCATTGCTTCCACCCAAGTGGGACTGCTTCCAAAAACCAAAAATCAAAGTCGGGTGATACAACCTTCTTTACCAAGTTCTCTGAACCTTCTGAATTTTGCAAGGCAAAACAGTGATTAATCTCCCGGAAATGCTTCCTGCCTGACAGGAGAGAAAACTGGGACTTTTTTTTTAATTTGGAAAACTTAACTATAGTTCAGACACAGTAATGTTTGTGACTTGGGTAGAAGTGGACTAACTTAGTAAAAAGCCCAAGTTATGAAGAACTTCTAAAAGACAAAGCTGAATACAGAGAGATGTGTCTAAGGGAAATATGTACCTATATAACTAGAGGCCATACTGTCTGTCATCACAGCTCTTACAGTATGTTGTCACCAGTGCCTATACGACATGACGTCACTACAGCACATACTATATGTCACCACACACTGTAAGCACAGGATGAAGTATCCAGAAGGGAACTGGAAGGGGAAAAAAAATCACCTTTATAAATTTTTTAACCCACTACTGATTTTTCATCTGCTTATTTATTGATTGATTAGTTAAGACAGAACCTCAGTGTGTAGCTCACTGTGGAGATGACGCTGGCCTTGAACTCACAGAGATTCACCACCTTTGCCTCCAAAGTAATGGAACTAAAGGTGAATGTCAAGCATGCCCAGTCAAGAATTTGATGAACAGAAGAAAGCGGATTATGAGAAAGAAGCTAACCATCTGGGGGTTTAGTCTTAATTCTGTAGGCCATTTGTTAAAAGAAAATGAAGCCACAAAAGTTTTTTTTTCCTTAAGACTCATAGAATTAAAGTTATTTACTGGGCTGAAATGTTTTAGTTTTATCTTATATACTTTTTATCAGTATTTTTCTCTTGTCTTTAGAATAAAATTAGTAGATGCTCTGAAGCTGAAAAAGATACCCAAGGTTCTTTGCTTATGCTTTTCTTTAACTTGTTTCTCTTCTTGTCTCCCTTCTTCTAGTCTCTCTCCCCTCCATTTGTCTCCTTTCTTGTCCCTTCCCCTCCCATCCTCTCTCCTCCATCCGCTCCTCTTTTCCTCTCCCCTTCCATCCTCTCCTCTCTTCCCCTTCTTTCTTCTTCCCTCCCCTCCTTTTCCTATCAATCAGAACCCTCTTATATTGTTGGTGTATGGCATGAGACTACAGCGAAGACCTCAGACACTCTTATAGAAGTTGTGTTAAGCTCAGGACCCTCTCCCCTTTTCTTGCCCACCTCCCCAGTCTTCCCCATCACTGTAGACTGCTAGTCTGTAGGTCATTTTCTCGCTGAGGAGCACCCTGTGCTGAAGGTGAGAACTGGGTCATTGTGCTCACAGAGGCATCCCCTTTGCTGCCTCCTTCCCTTTGCACGTCTTTCACATTTCCTTTTTGTTCAATTTGTTTTTCCAGTTGGGAAGATATGTAAAAACAGGGTCACTCTTCTGAGAATGAGATCACCACACTGGAGATGCAAACCAGACGCCTGACAGCCAGCTGCCCGGAGGCTACACAGCACACTGCACAAGACATCCATTTCCACTCTAAGTTTTCTTTAAAAGTCTGTCAAAACCAGAGTTCTATAATTCTCTGTTCTTTAGATGAGGCAGGATCTGTATTTTTGTTTGACTGAAAGAAGAGGGAAAACTCTGTTGATGCTGATGTGAAGACCAAGGGTTAGTGACGAACTTTTAGAGGATCCAGGATCCAGGAAGGGCAGAGACAAGCAGTGATGGGCGAGAGTCTTCTCTTTTGTGTTAATTTCATTGGTTAAATAAAGAGACTGCCCTGGCCCTTTAATAGGACAGAAAATTAGGTAGGCGGAGTAAACAGAACAGAATGCTAGGAGAAAGAAGCTGAGTCAGGGAGTCGCCATGATTCTCCCACTCCAGGCAGATGCAGGTTAAGATCTTCCCTGGTAAGATACCTCGTAGTGTTACAGGGATGTTAGAAATGGGTTAGATCGATATGTAAGAGCTAGCCAATAAGAGGCTGGAACTAACGGGCCAGGCAGTGTTTAAAAGAATTGATGTGGGAGTGTCATATATCAATCTGTTGATTTCATTGGCTGAGCAATAAAGAAACTGCTTGGCTTAGCTTAGAGCATAGATGGGAGGAGGAAACAGAATAGAATTCTGGGCAGAAGAGGAAGTGAGGTCAGACTCTGCTCTGCTCCCGGAGAGACTGGACAGCTCTGCTGGAGCAGAGACGCCATGCTCAGCTCTCCCAGGCAGCTGCGACCCACGATGGACTTAGGCTAGAATCTTTCCGGTAAGCGCACCTTGGGGTGCTTACACACATCATTAGAAATGGGCTAGACCAGGTGCGAGAATTAGTCTGTAAGGGCTAGAGTTCATGGGCCAAGCAGTTCTCTAAATGAATACAGTTTGTGTGTTGTTATTTCGGGCATGAGCTAGCCAAGCGGCCGGGGTGTTGGGGACGCAGCCCCGCCGCTCCTATTTCAACAAAGAATACAGTTTCCATGTAATTATTTCGGGTAAAGCTAGCCAGGTGGCGGGACACAGCCCGCCGCTCATATTACAACAAAGCAGAGAAAGTAAGATAAAAAAGGCAGGAGAGTCATGGTGACCACAATTCCTCCTAGATGAATGGTTTTTCTTCATACTGTTTAGCTGAAATTATCACTAACATACATGTTTGTCTATTTAAAGTTAAGAAGGAGGGTCTGAAAGATACGAGCTTATATTCCCAGTTATACAGAGGTGATTGACAAAATGGTCATGCTGTTCTTGAAATGAACAAACCTGTGCTATGTAATAGAAAGATGCCTTTATGACTTGAGACTTCCCTGGGAAATCCTTTCCAGTACCAGCCATCATTCCTCATTTTCCAAAGGTGCCCTTCTGTCAGTGCATTTTTCAACCCGACTATGGTGCGATGGCTTATGTATCCATCTTCACAAGTTCCTCTAAGTTTCTCGACACACTTCATTCTGTATTCCTGGCTCTAGCATAGTTTATGGAATATAGTATACACCTAAAATAATGCTTAGACAGTAGATTAATATATTAATCATGAATGAAAGGCACATAGAAAAACAAAGTTTATAATTCATACAGATAATTTTGAATTCTTGGATCCTATAAATACTCTAACAACCGATTTTTTATTTTTTCTAAATATTAGTTAATTTATTTATTATGTGTGTTTTCTTGTGTTCTCACAGGTACTTCTGGGTGTTTGCAACATGACATTTGTGCAGAGGTCAGAGAACAACTTTCAGGAACCGATTCTTCCCTTTTACAGTATGAATGCCAGGGATCAAAGTCAAGCTATGCACTCAGCTGTGAGCATCTTTACTCTGTAAGCCATTTTACTGACCTTCCAGTAATTGAGTTTTTGAAAGCTTTATTTATACAGAAAAAGTTCAAGCTATCCCCTTAAATTTTTTTTGTTAAAGGATTAAATTGAATACATATGTATGTCTTCTGGCTATTCAAACTAAGGTCGTAGAACCAACCTTTTTTTTTCTCACAGTGAAAGAGACAGTCAGATTGTACTCTGCTGTTTGAATATAAAAGTATTTTATTACTGAAAAGGAATAGATAAAATAAACTAAGTGAAAGGAGAGGAGGAAGGCAAAAAGGAAGTCAAGAAGGAAGGAAAGAAGGAAGGAGGAAAGGAAGAAAGGAAGGAAGGAAAGAAAGAAGGGAAGGAAGGAAGGAAGGAAGGAAGGAAGGAAGGAAGGAAGGAAGGAAAGGAAGGGAAGGGAAGGAAAAAAGAAAAGAAAGGAAGGAAAGAAGGGAAGGAAGGAAGGAAGGAAGGAAGGAAGGAAAGAAAGAAAGAAAGAAAGAAAGAAAGAAAGAAAGAAAGAAAGAAAGAAAGGCGGGAGGGAGGGAAGAAGGAAAGAAAGAAGGGAGGGAAAGAATGAGAGATGGAAGGAAGAACGGAGGGAAGGAAGGAGGTAAAGAAGGAGGGAGAGAGGGATGTAAGGAAGGAAAGAAGGGGAACAAAAGGCAGTGAAAGGGAGGGGAGAGGAAGAAGAAAGGGAGGAACAAAAGGAGACAGGACGGAGAAAGGAGGAGGGAAACAATATTTATTTTGAATGAAGAAAAATATGTGAACACTGGGAAAATGTGTATTTCCAACACAGAAATGGGAAAGACAGTCCCACAGAACAATCATTTATTGCATGGTTTAATATATGCAAGGATCTAATAGCAGCTAGTTTTATGAACCTGGCCTCTGAGTGACCAGAGACCTGGAGCTAAAGTCAGTCTGATCCAAACTTCACAGGTTGCAGCTGGTTCAAGTGACATCTGATAAACCTTTACTTCCTCTTCCTGTTGGTCACACTCCTTCCTGACTAACAGGTCATGACAGTGTGCAGTCCTTGCTCCGGTGAGCAGATAAAATTGCTTAGCTCTACACTAATTATCAAGTATCTGGGTCTGAAGTGCTTCAAAATACGCAGACTAAGAGTTCACATTGCTTGATAAAAATCTAAAAGAAATTTAGGGGATGGGTAGTAACAAAATTAATTAAAGATACTAATTTAGATTAATTTTTAAATATGGGAAATAAAGAATGGAGGAAGAAAGAAGTGGGAGAATGATGGGATAGGCTGCAGCCCAGAAGAGGTGTTCCTTACACTGCAGCAAGAAATAGGGGCGCAACAGAAAGGGCTTAAAAGTAGATAAAACAGCAAAACTGCTATCAAAGTAAGTTTATACGGTGATGTAGACATGGAGAAAATTCAGGAGTCCAAACATTACCTAGAGAAATAATAGTGGCAGAGAACTTGTTGAGCATGCGAAGGCTTTGGGTGTGATTCCCAACACCAGAGAAGAGAAGCTAGTCCTCCTTGGAAAATCGCAGACCAGCTACTTTTCTTTGGAATTTAAAGAGCAATACTGAAATCTGAAAATAAAAATATGTGAAGGCAAGCTTGAGTCTCATCATGGAAGATTTTAAGTCTCCAGCTAAGGTGTTTGAAGTTTATTCTGTGGTAGATAGAAGGCCTTGGTTCTGCAAGTCATATGGAAGTTTATATATTTATGGTGGAAAGTTCAGAATGCATACATGTAGAAGGAAACAAATCACTCGCCGTCCCACTACAGAAGAAAATCTCCCAAAACTATCAATTGTGCATTTGCATTTTTAAGATTTTTTTATGTTTGTGAGGATAGATGATACCTGCATGTATGCATGTCTATGCACTACACAAATGCCTGGTACCCAGACAGGCCAGAAAATGGTGTTGAAGTTACAGATAGTTGTGGGCTGCTATGTGGGTGCTGGGAATTTAGGTCTTCTGGAAAGTCAGAGCTCTCAATAATTGAACCATCTCTCCAGTCCTGAATTTGTATTTTTATACCTGTATTTTATACCTGGGAATTTAGGAAATTTCAGCTGTCTGCTCTCAAAATTCTGAATCCTGCTAGCCAGAGAGGTCTTGATAAACTGATACCGCTCAATCTGAATTACAGAAGAGATCACATAGAGGTCGTTTGATGTGTATTTTTCAGCTAAAATTGCACTGTATATGTTGACTTTTATGTCTATTGGAGAAACATCCACACATCCTCACTGGAGGATGAACTAGAATGAGAGAAAGATGAGGCTATTGGTCAGGGACACTCACTGCCTAGCTTTTGCTTGTTTAAGGCTTGGAATTTCAAGCTAGGGTATCTGCATTTGATGGCTTTGTTGGTTTTCTGCTCTATAAAGGTCTTAAGAGGAGGGACTGGAAGGGAGCTTCAGATGTCAAATGCTTGCCTTGCCACACAAGCGTGAGGACCTGAAGGGTTATTTCCTGATCTTTTTTTTTTTATTAGTTTTTTGGCAATTTCATTGAGTGTATTTTGATCATGTTCACCCTCCGGCCAGCCAATCTAGTCCCACCGAGTCAGTGAGCAGAATGTTCAGGAGAGACCCTGTCTCAAGAAATAAAGTGGGGATCAGTTGTGAAAGATACCTGACACCTGCCTCTAGCTCCGTGTGGGAACACACACACACACACATATGTGAGCACACCCCCACACACTCACACAGGCAGCTCTTGGGCTTCGTGTTTTGTCACATGATCTTCCCCTCTCATCTCCTCCCCCCCCCTCCGTGATGCCATTTTCCATGCAGGTGTCCTCAAGTGGACCTTTGTCCGAGGTGAGCCGTACATAGTGCCCTGTCAGACAGATTTTAGTGCCCCTCTATTTTCCCTTGTTCAGTGCAATAAATCAGGTCAGACTGAATTAAAGTCCGGGTTTTAATCTGAGCAAAGCATTACTGGGGGGTCCCAGGGGAAGAGGGAGAACCACAAGGGGAAGTCTGTGGACCAGACCTTAAATACCCTCGAGGTGGGTGGAGCCCTTGTTTGGAGGACTTTCTTTGGGCAGGGTCTGAACCGGGTAGCTCCAGGAGAGGGGCCGCCACTTTGGTGTGCTGTGGGTGGGGTATGCAGAGGGCAGCTCCAGGTGAGATCCCCCAAATCCCTACCTTTTGGGGTATATATGGATACTGGTTCAAGTCTGGCTACTTTCTGTTGGCAATGGACTACCAAAGTGGAAAGAAGAAAACTGGAATACTACAGCCCAGCCCAGGAGGAGGTTCTCGTCAATGACAGTGGACACTGCAGCCCAGGAGGAGGTTCTCGTCATGACAGTGGACACAAACCCACAAGCATTGCATAAAACAGCTGTATTTGCTGATGTCTGTAATGGAAAGGCAGGTCATCTTTTAGTTTCTGAAATGACTTAAGAGAAGGAGGTGGGATCCATCCTTTTCCATTTGGTATTGCACTATATATGTGGGGGATAGTATTTGTAATTATTCAGCCACAGATAAGGCTGCACTTCCGGGTTCTAAAGGCAGGCTTGTGCGGACAGGCCCTCGGGTGCAAAGGGCCCTACGTGACCCATGTGCGTGCATACGTAGTTACATCCACGTTTGACTCAGTTAAAACCCTTGCACTCATGTGTGAGTCGCCCATCTGCGTCATCAGTGTATAATGTAGTCACGAGTCACGCCAACCCTGTGCGCATGTGCTAGGCAGCTTTTAAAAGCTGGACGGCCATCTCCCTCTCTCTCTCTCTGCACACCGATCCCCAGGCCTGTATGCACCCCCTTTAATAAACTCCTAAGTGCGTTTGTTGCGTGTTCTGTGTTTCCTTCTCACTTGTGCCAGGTAATTTCAGTATTCGCTTGAGATCACAGGAAACATGAAGGGTATAGACATATCGAGCCTGAGGAATGGAGCAGGGTGGGTAGAATGATGGCACTCTCTGCTGCCACACTTCATGAGGAAGTGTGAAGGGCAGCTACAGAAACAGAATCCTGAGTTATGTTTTAGTAATTTTTTTCAGGGCAAAGCAAGATTAAAACATATCATTATCCTGATTTAAAAATGTATAACAAAATCGGAGCGATGGCTCAGAGTCTTAGGCATTGGCTGCTCTCCCGGAGGACCTGGGCTCAATTCCCAGCACTCACAGGGCAGCTCACAACTGTCTGTGGCTCAAGTTCCAGGGGATCTGACACCCTCACACAGACATATATGCAGACAAAACACCAATGCATATAAAATAAAAATAAATTTTTAAAAAATTAATTTAAAAATGTGTAGCAATTCTGTTCACTCCTGAGAGTGGTAAATACCGATGAAGCCAGTCTTTCAATGTCCTTGGCACCAGAATGACTTCCGCGTGGTTTCAGACAGCTGACTCTAAGAGGGAAAGAAGGACATTTGGTAACATTCTTAGTACAAATATTCCAATGAACATATTGGTATTTTCAAGAAGTGGTGTATCTCATCTGACTGTGCAGTGAGAGAATGTTGCTTAGGAAACATCATTTTTTTCATCTTGGATCTGTACGGAAGGGGCAGGAATGACCATGAGAGAGACCAGGGGTCTTCCAGGCAGAAAATTGACTCTGTCGAACAAACGGAGCAAAGGAGACTCTAGGAAACTTCCTGTAGCCTGACCGATGTGATCTATCTCAGTTGGCTTTAGTTGGCACTCACATGTTGAGTTTTATCTTGGATTTTGTGGGCCACTCCTATGTGAGACAGATATCCTGAGCAAGAAAATCAAGAGCCACCATATTTCTTTTCTACAAGTGATAGTCACTCAGGGGAGACACAGATCTGTTGCTTTCTAGTTGATGGTGAACAGTGGGCCTCACCTCCTGTAAGGATTGAGGTGTCTGTCTGCTTCTGGAGCTAACGGTTGCTGAGCTTTTGTCTAAGACAATCAGGAGCAGGCCCTTGATCTTCTAGCTGATACAACTTCATTGTTCCTTTAGCTAGTGGGGGAGTTCATTCCAAAAGCAAGCAGCCTTGTTTCCAATTCTATGATTGCTAATCAGTTACCTTTCAGACTGAAGTTTCCTGTTTCCAGTTTCCTAAGATAGAGACCAGGCTTCTTAGTTTCTCACTGTAACATGGAGAACATAGTGTAGAGAGAAGTCATCCTTTTGACCACCCACAAATGTGTGTGCCCATAAGACTAAGAGGTAATCATGAGACTACATGTACGCATTACGTGAGCCTGCGTGGTGATAGGAGCTATCACAGCTGTTACTGCACAAGTGAAATTACAAATGAAAGCAACAGTTTTCAGAGTCAGTGGCCTGCCAGCTCTGCCAGGCAGGGTTCCTCCATCTGAGAATAATTTCTTGGAGGGGTTTCCTCAGAATTATCAATTGCTATAAGCTATTATTGCATCATGGTCCACAGTAGCTCATGATAAATGCTCCAGACAGGAACTTCATAATAGGAAAATGGGGGCTCAGACCGTCCTGACTAGGGGGTGGCAGGAAGAGTTGTAGGCAGGTCACTTGGACATGTAGAACCCTTTATTAGTGGCTTGGTGTTCATATTTAGTGCTTTTATTTGTTGTTCCTAAGTTGGAAGGTGGAACAAAAAGTCCTGGCCACCTGGAGGCAACTGATGGAAGTGATTGTCATTTACCAATCCCAAAGTGCTGTGTCATTAACAGTCTGCCTTCTGGAGAGCCTGGCCATATGTGGTAGCTTTTATTCTACATAAAGAGATTGGTTTACTTGGAATGTTGCTATAGACTAGAGACCAAACTTCTACTACACCCTTGACATTGTCTACGTGCACCAGTCTCTCCCTGGAAACACTGTCTACCAACTCCACAGTTTTCACCCCTGACCTCCATAGAAGCCCAGGACACTCCCTTGACTGAGTGACCACGTTAAAACTTTAAATGTAATTCATAATTGTCTTAGTATAGGGATTAGTTTTTACGTTTTTATTTTCTTTCTCAAACACCTCTATTAGTACTGTTCATTGCATGAAAAATCTGTGACTGTGAGTTATGTTCCTTCTCACTGTTTTGAGAAAATCTTGTCTTTTTTTTGAGTCATGACTTTGTTAATAGTGACACATCCTTTGGATAGATCACGTTATATAAGAATGACAGATAGAAGTTTGAGTTGTGGGATCGCCCAAAATTAGGCTTGAGTGTTTCCCGAGGCAAAGCTTGCTCTCAAAAGCCAGTGTGCTGGTGTGTGTCAGCATGTTCCTCATTAAACCACACTGCGGAAAGGAGGAGACCAGGGCCAGAACATTCGTCATTCAGTAACGTTCCCAGTGACAGATGACTCGAGGTCTTTTCTAAGAATGGAATATGTTCATAAAATACACATGGCACAATTAGACTTTGAGAAAAAAGAAAAAAGTGCTGCAGCTGCTGCTCAGCTGATGGGTGCCTGCCTAGCTACATGAATGCCCATGTGCTGCTCAGCTGGCGGGGTGCCTGCCTAGCTCCGTGAATCCCTGGTTTTGATCTCCAGCACTGCATAGATCAGGCATGGTGATGGATATATGCTTATAATCCCACCGCTTGGTAGATGGAAGCAGAAGAATCACACATTTAAGATACAAAGCTGGTTTAAAGTCAGTTTTGGATATACATGAGACCCTGTTTCAAAATATAAAGGAAGGAAAGAATGGAAGAAATGAAGGCAGGTTCCAATCACTTAGTATGTGTCTGACACACTGCACAGATTATATGCAATCTTGTAACCTACATTGCCAGGTAACACTAGTATGCCCATTTTACAGATCAAGACACTGAAGATCAGAAAGTGTTAAAGTGTTTATTCTAATCTATTATCACAATATTTTACACTAAACCCAAAACAAACAAAAATAGAGATTGCTGCATTTTTTAATTAATCCAAATCCTTCATGCACTCTGTTAATAGTGTTTAACCCAGATATAAACTACATTTTATTGTCTAGATGTTCACATTATTAGAAATTGAATGCTGGGACTGGCAAGATGCTTTAATGGATAACGTGCTTGTCAAGCGGGTGTGAGGACCTAAGTGTGGATCTGCAGAACTCACACAGAAGGCAAGTGTGATAATACGTCTGTCTGTAATCCCAGAAGTCTCGTGTCGAGGTGGGAGGCAGAAACAAGAGAATCCCCTGGAGCTTGCAGTCCAGTTGGGTTGGCAGAGTAGAGGCCCTGCCAGGAATGCGGTGAAAAGCCAGGGCCAACCTCTGGCAGGTTCCATGGAACATGTATGCAGGGGAGATTCAAAAGAAAAACCTGATCTCAGCTCTGTCTTTTGGCTCGATATCTGATAGTCCTCAACTTGGGGGGTGCCTCCCATGACCTTTCTGCATTTCAAAGTCTCCTATCCCATTTCTAAGCCCAGTTGTTCTGCCCAGCATCTTCCTCCTCATGGTGCCCAAAGTGACCCGGCTAGAACATGTGCTAGCAAAGATTCACAAGCACACCAAGGCCTCTCAAAGATCAGCCGGAGTTCCAAATCCAAGACAAGTCTTTAAAGTTTTGCTGTGCAGGAACTCCCTGATGCTTTTCAACAAAATTCACATTGAGCATCGGACTCGCACACAGAATTAACTCCACACCTTTGTAATCTAGCACATGCTTTACAGGGTGTTGGAGGTTTTTGTTGTTGCTGTTTTGCTGTTGTTGCTTGTTTTACATTCTTGAAAGTCATAGCTTGCTCAAATACAGAGATGGGAACATGTTCAAAGTCATAAACTGAAAATGTATGTGGAATTTTCCCTCGGCCTCACATACATGTTGTAGAATGTTCCTTTACACTATAAGAAGACATGCCATTGTGATTGGCTTAATAAAGAGTTGGAAGGCCTTTAGCTAGGCAAGAAGAGGTTAGGCAGGACTTCTGGGGACAGAGAAAGAGCTCTAGGGAAAAAAGGTGGAGTCACCAGCCAGATGTGGGGGAAGCAGGATGTGGAAGAGAGTCAAGGTAACCGAGTCACATAAAAGAATGTAGATTAAAAATTATGGGTTAATTTAAGTTTTAAGAACTAGTTAGGAACAAGCCTAAGCTAAGGCCAAGCTTTCATATTTAATAATTAGTATATGTGATTTTTCTTTTTGTGAGCTGGCAGCCCAAAGCAAAATCTGTCCACACTAACATTTGCAGAAGTCTCACAGTGCGGAGGTGAAACATGCCCAGTACTTGGGGGGCAGAGGCCAAAGGACATCAGTGAGTTTGAGGCCAGCCTTGTCTACAAAGCCAGTTCCAGGACTGCCAGGGTACACAGAGAAACCCCAAAACAAAACAAAACAAAACAAAACAAAAGTAGACGTCTCAGGGTGTTTTCACAGCCCTCGCTTGCATACACAGTACTCTGAGGGTGTTTAAGGGACTGTAATTACTCCCAAAAGATGGTGAAGGACCAGGACTTTGGAGGTGGGTCACTCAGGAGTTATTTTATTGTGTGCCTAACAAATGGAGCGTGCTCCTTGTTACCTAAATGACTGTCAGTTGAAACAGCTAAAGAGGAATAAAAAAAGAACATGGGTTTAGGGATTAAAGGCTTCAGCCTGAATCCCAGTTTCCAGACTTTGTAGCTGTAAATGAATTAAATAAATTAAATGAAGTAATTAAACTAATTGCTTATTTCTTCCATCTTTTTCTTCATTCTTAACGTGGTCATAAAATACTAATCCTATGAATTTGATGTGTATAATGGAAGTTATATATACATCCCTAGAAAATAATAACCATTATTTAAATCAGTATCTGGAAGAATAAAAATCATGGTAACGATTCCTAAATTTTGGGTGATCTGGAGTAGCCTGTCATGAGGGACATGATGGAGGGAACACCTGGGCTGCCTTCCCCACAAATGAAAGCCATTTCTAAGGTAATAAATGTACCAGCAGAGGAGATGTTCTGATTTCATTCTCTTGCTATAACAAAACACTTAAACTAAAAGCACCTTGGGGAGGGAAGGGTCTCTTTGGCTTACATTTTCAGATTACAGTCCATCCCTGAGGGACTCGGGCAGGAATCTGCTGTAGAGACCATGAAGGACAATGCTCACCAGCTTGCTCTTGGGATTGCTTGGGCTCACGCTCAGATATTATCCTTATGTAGTCCAGGGAATGGTGCTGCCCACCACAGTAAGTTAACAGTGAAGATATGTGTGTGAACTCAGCTGGTAAAAAGTTATTCAATAGAGACCCTCCCACCCCCAGTTAGTTCTAAGCTGTGTCGAGTTGACAGCTGATGCCACTACGGAAGGAGGGGAGCAGAAAACACTGTGGATCAAGGAGCAGTTTAAATGGTAAGAGACAAACCCCGGTTGAGTCCCTACCAGGTTTCAGGGACTTCATTGTGGCAGTTCTCAGACCATAATTATTACGTGAGGTCAACTAACTTTCCTACTGCTTCACGGTGAGCCACGAAAGGGATCTTCTAATTTATTATTGCTGTGGGCCTCTGTGCCACCAGTCGCTGTAAAGGTAAAGTGTTCACTTTACCTCTCAACCTCTTTGCAGTATCAAAAGATAAGCCACACTTCCGTGCAGCATAGCAGATGGTGCCCTCCGAGTGGCCCTGCTACAGAAAACCAGTCCTGACAAACCTCCTCGGTGCATGCTGGGCTTGATGGCGATTGCGGAAGTCTCGGGGGCTTTTCTGGTTCCTCTACACAGGCACGCATACACCTGCAGGCACACATATCCGCACACCAAGTGAACTGAAGTTGGATTAAGCATTAGTGAGTAGCCAGCCAAGGAGAAAGGGAAATCCCCGCAGGGTGAAGCTTGTAGCAGAGGACTTTGGGGATCCTGAACTTGAACAACTTGAAAGTTAGGGAAAGATACTGTGGTTAAGCTTTTTACCACCGATTTTTAAAAGAGGCCAGACAGTCTAGCCAGACTAGAGAGTGAAAAAAAAATCCCGATTCTTATGGGAAACAGTGTTAAGGATAAAGAAAAGCACAGCTGGGCACAAAGGCGCATAGCTGTAATCCTAGCACTCCTGAGGATGAGGCAGGTGGGTACGGTATAAGCATAAGGCTGGTCTAAACTCATAAAGAGAGCGTGTCTCAGAAAACACTGTTTAAAATGAGCTCACACAGCTTCCCTAATGAAAGACCCTCGAAGAGAACTTCCCTCAAGAGAAGACTCCCCCGAAGCCAAGGAACAGGCCAAGACCACACGGATGCAAATAGCAAGAGGTTTATTGGGTAAACACAGGTACCTGCAGGCGACAAAGTCTTTCGGAGGACTAGCGTGCCTGCAAACTGGGGGGAGGTCTTTTTATAGGGAAGAGGGCGGCAAAAAGCAAATTACAGAAGCAGATGCGTGGTTATTGGTCTGATTAGAATGGGGTAGGGGGCATAAGTGGTTTTTCCTTTTCCAGCACAGATGTATGGCAATAGACATCCGTTGTATAGATATCCTATGTCACAAATATCCTGCTTTGCAGCCAGGGGCCCTGACCTCACTCTGCACTTACATTTGTTTGTCAAGAGCCTTGTGAAATGACATTACAGCAGTTAAGCTGGGATCTTTCATAGGGGGAATTGTTTCTTTTGTAAACTGCTGATATTCTAAGTTTGGCACATGTGCTGACTATAGGCATCCTGTTTCCCTATGCAAACAGGATGTTCTCATGAGAGCTGGCTAGCTGCGGGTTTGGGGGGGGGGTCTGTAGGGTCTTTCACCTAATGCACAATGGGGTGAGACTACCAGTAAAAGCCCTTGGAAAGCAAACATTGAGCTTCAATATACAAGGTCTCTTAATGTTAAAATCATCAAATCCTTACCAGATAATGGGGAATTTAAAATATAAAAAGGTAAGAGAGAAAAATCACAAAAATGATCAGGCAACAAGAAAGTAAGTCATGACCAGTCCATTTTGAAAACAAATCAAGTGGGAAGTTTGGAATTATCACTTCTTGGCTCAAATGTAAAGCCAGAATGAATGGGCTAAACAGTTGATCACAGAGCTGCAAAGAAGGCTCAAAGTTAAGGGAAGGCTGGAGTTCGGTTCCCAGCACTTCACAGGTTCTAGGGGATCTGATGCCCTCTTCTGACCTCTTCAAGTACTACATATACACGGTCGCATAAATTCAAGCAGGTGAAGAGACTGCTGCTCAGCTTGAAGACAGACCTGAGAACTGGTCCACGGAAAACCAGAGTACTATAAAACCAAGACCCAGAAGAGCAGTTGAAAGAATAAGGGCTACAATGAAGAAGGATTTTTTTATTAGAGTCTCAGAAGGAGATTATCAAATGACTAAAAAATGCATCACAAAGAGAGCTCATTTGAAAACATTTTAGACTTTGTAAAAGTAAAAAGTAGAGCTTGAAGACATATGCAATGTCTTAAAAACCATAAGGATAAGCCAGGTGGTGGTGGTGCATGCCGTTAATACCAGCATTCTGGAGGCAGAGGCAGGAGGATCTCTGTGAGTTCGAGGCCAACCTGGTCTACAGAGCTCCAAAGCTACACAGAGAAGCCCTGTCTCGACTCCTATAATCAGACTGATTAATTAACTAATTGTCATCATAGAACCTTCAACCAGCAACTAATGGAAGCAGAAACAGAGATCTACAGCCAACCCTGGGGCGAGCTACCTGAGTCCAGCCCAAGGGAGGGGGGTGATAATATGAGCAAAGGGGTCAAGGCCATGATGGTGATACCCACAGAAACAGCTGACCTGAGCTAATGGGAGCTCACTGACTCTGGACTGATAGTGGGGGGAATCTGCATAGAACAAAATTAGGTCCACTGAGTATGGGGGACAGTTGTGAGGCTTGAATCATCTGTGGAGCCACTGGCAGTGGGACCAGGCTTTATCCCTAGTGCTTGAACTGGCATGTAGGAGCACAATCTTTTTGGAGGGACACCTTGCTCAGTCTAGATACACAGGGGAAGGCCTTGCTCTTGCCTCGAAGTGAAGTGTCAGATTTTGTTGACTTCCCATGGGAAGCCTTATCCTCTCTGAGGAGTGGATGATGAGGTGGGGTGGAAGAAGGTGGAGGAAGCAGGAGGAGGGGAGGGACTAGGGGCGGGATAGCTATGTAAAATGAGAAAAGATTTTATTTTAAAAATTCTTAATAGAAAAAAAGAAAAAAAAGAAACTCTGCCTCGAAAAACCAAAACAAACCAAACCAAACAAAACATAAAGATAGTCATGCTTACCAGCAGAGATGGTCTTAGAAAGTGGCAAAGGTGCCTTTAAATAAAGATCATGTTAGAATTTTTAAATTAATAAAACAAAAATCCACCTATTAATAAGAAGTTCTCACAATTGGTCCATGGCCAGTTCTATTCTTTAAAGTCATTAAGACTTTAAAGAGCTTTCATTTGTCAGGTTACCTCAGAAAACGTTTGTCATAGAAGAAGTTAAGAAAATATTTTAGCTATTGAGCCTGTTAAATCACATTTTAATATAAATAATATGTTTTTGAAATAACTAGAGCCATATTGCCTAGGGTGGCGGAATAAGGACAATCAAAATATCCTTTTTCAAAAAAAGCAACAACTGACACCCTTAGTTGTTTAGAGTTTAAAGAAACACTAACACCAAACTGACAACATCAACTCTTTCAGAATCTTAACAGCTAGGATATAGCTTAAAGGGAGAGTGCTTTGTTAGCACACACAGGGCCCTCTAACACTGAACAGAAAAAGTATTCTTCAAGCCAACTGGGTCAGGACTGTGTGGAACATGATCAGACCAGCGAATTCCATGAACGTGAACATAAGCCTATGGCAACTCTATTTCGACTGTGAAATAAGCTCCCTGTTCAGGGACAATACTGTGCAGAGTACCATGATGGTGGCTAAGGCTGTTTAAGTCCCTGGGTAATATTTTGGACAGAGGCATTATGAACATGAAAAGCAAACTTGCAACCAGAGTTTATGCATCTATCCTCACAAGGGCAAAGTGCTACCCTGCCCATTATGGGTGAGTTCTAATGCACCAACCCACCATCCACGCTGCTCTGGACAGACCTCATACATCTCTTATATGATCCCAGACCCCATGAAGTTGATGATGGATATCTTTGCTCACAATGTCTGAGACATGAAGGTTAGGAGTGGCTTCCCCACATCCCTTCAACTTCACTCTTCAAATATGATCAGATAAGCATCTCTGTGGAGATGTTTCTGTATCTGGGTAGTGACACCAGTCAGTTTTAGGACTGAACATATTTCACAAACCCATAAGCTTTAATGGAAAGTTCTACAGCATGCACAGCGCATCAGATAGGGAGTTTAAATATCAAGGCAATATGGGAAACTGTTAGAAGGTCAGGACACAGGCATGAGGGGCTCTTCCCCACAACAAACTTAGAGGTGTGTGCTAGTCACACACATTTCCTCCTGTTGTTAAGAAGGCTTAGATTTAACATCCTGTAAGATTGCTCAGCAGTGGCTCAGCCTATTCTCCAACATGCAAGAATCTAACAAGAAGGGAAATCCACTTCAACCTTTCTCCTCTTAGTCCTCTGGTTATATACTACAGTTATTCTTGGGGTTATGTGCAGGCTAGAGGATGTTTTCTTATCTTAGGATTAAACGGGTGTCCTCGCACAATTGATCAAAAGGGCTTGAAGCTCCAACTTTTGTAGATATCACATCTCTATTAACTCTTGGTACAGTCACAAAAAAGACTTTATTTGGAAGCCTGTAAACAGACGTTTCTGTTCCACTCAGTCCTGCAGCTGTTCTGTCCCAAAGAAACACACAGATGCTTATATTAGTTATAAACTGTTTGTCCTATTAACTCAGGCTTATTATTAATCAGCTCTTACAACTTTAATTCACCAATAATTCTTGTCTGTGTTTAACCATGTGGCTTGGTACCTTGCTTCCTCTATAACTGGCTGGTGACTGTGTCTCTGCCTTTCCTCTTCCCAGAATTCTTTTAGTCTAGTCTCCCTGCCTATACTTCCTGCCTGGCTGCTGGCCAATCAGCATTTTGTTAAACCAATGTAGCTCCCCTTTTTTCTTTTCAAAACAAGACCCCTGAATCTATTCTCCTTTGTTTAACTTTTTCCCTGATCATTTTCCATAACAACTTATAACCAACACTCTAAACAAAGACAAACATCCATAATCCAATTTTTTGAGAATGTGGGCATAGTTTTGTAGGCTACTTCCTGATGACTGGGGGCACTGATCATCTTATGGGGACCCAAAGAAAATTTAGGATTATGGTATAGTCCTGGCTGTTGTATTGTATGATTTTGAATCATCTCAGTCAACATTCTTAAGGTTGTTCTGGATGTAGAACTTAGAGGAAATTGCAATAGAGGTGCTCTGAAACATTGGATAATCTGGGCCATCCATTCCTATTGGTGATTTTTCAGGTGGTCTTCCTCAATCAAACCCAGAAAAAAAACACAGCCTCTCATTCCTGTTGAAACAAAAGCAAAACCTCTTCTCTGAGGTAACATATCTTTTGACTTAAGTCAAGTTATTTTCAAAATATGTAAATTAGATTAATCCAGCAGCATTTATAATCAAATGTCTTTTGTCAGCTGTTGTTTCTTTCTTAGAAGTCAAACTATTCAAATACAACACGATAAAATACAAGATCCAGATTTTCTGTGCATTTTCTATCTTTATGTGGCTGACTTTTTACTCTTTTATTTTTATTTTTTAATTTTTGACACAGGGTTTCTCTGTGTATCTCCAGAACTCACTCTGTAGATCAGACTGTCCTCAAACTCACAGAGATCCACCTGCCTCTGCCTCCAAAGTGCTGGAACTAAAGGTGTGTGCCACTACACCCAGCTGCTCTATTTCTTTCTTTTTATTTGTTCTTAAAGATTTTCTCTGTCCTTTTTATTTTCTTTCCCAAGTGTACATATATTTTTAAGCACACTGTAAACCATTTAGAGGCTTTTTTCATCTGAATCTATCTTTACTGTACATCTCTCTTTTCTTAGCACATGAGTCTTTAATCTGCTAAGCAGTATGGCTAGAAATAAAGCTGTGTCTTTGGTGACTGGCTTGGTCCATTCCTTGGCTTCCTGAGGGTCTAGCTTCATGGTAGAAGCATTGGTGGGAGCCACGTTTACTGCCACAACTCTGTGGAGTTTCTAGGCCTATCCTACCACCAGAAGCATGTCACTGGCTGCTCATAAACAATATTTAAGTGTTTGGTGACAGTGCCTCTTAAAAGAGCCACCATGTAGTTTTTGCTCCTAGCGCTGAGTCACTGACAGCAAACAGAGCCTACTTGGGAAAAAAAAAATGGTTACCAAGAAGCTGTGCTTGACTCTATTCCTGTCTAGCTAGAATCCTTTCTTTTAAGATTTCTCAAACTTTGTGTGGAAATTCTTACCAAACATTTGGGCACCATTTGTATATAGACATTTCTGTCCCACACAGTCCCACAGCCATTCAAAAGGAACACGCAGACGCTTATATTAATTATAAACTGTTTGGTCTATTAACTCAGGCTTATTATTAGCTAGCTCTTACAACTTAAATTAACCCATAATTCTTGTCTATGTTTAGCCAGATGGCTTGGTACCTTTTATCAGTGAGGTATTTTCATCCTGCTTCCTCTGTGTCTGGCTGGTGACTGTGTCTCTGCCTTTTCTCTTCCCAGAATTCTTTTAGTCTAGTCACCCTGCCTATACTTCCTACCTGGCCAATCCGCGTTTTATTAAACCAATGCAAGTGACAAATCTTTTCAGGGTACAAAAGTATTATTTCACAGCAGAAGCCAGAGTTATTTTCAAAATTCGTTCTGTTTTTCAAGAAAGATATTAAAGACAAGTACCAAAAGATGACACAGAGGTTAAGAGCACAGGCTCTTAACCCCTAATTCCCCCTAATTCCCCCTAAAGATAAAGGTTCAATCCCAGCACCCACAAGACTCACCATAACTATCTGTAACACCAGTTTCTAGGGATCTGATGCCCTCTTCTGGCCTCTACCAGCACTGCACACATGTGGTACATATACATACATGAAGTCAAATACACACACATACACACAATATTTTTAAAGAAAAAATCAAAAGCCAAATACTTTTTAAAAAATTATTTTTGCTTTTTGTTTACGAGCTACCCAAGCAGCATGGAGATCCGATCTGGGCACCAGGAAAGCCATCATTGGGGTGAGTGAGTTTCTGACCCACGGCAGCAGCCCGGAATAGGGAACTCAAACGTTTCTCATCCCTCCTACACTTCCTGGTCATCCTGCAGGGGCTATACTGCCCGATACCTCCTCTCTCTTCCTATCCCACCCAGCTTGCATCCAGAACCCTCCCCCCATCTCCCTCCCTCCCCTCTTTGGCCACATAACATCTCCTAGCTCAGCCTGTTGGGGCGCTGGGACCTAATCTGAATAGAGAGGGCAACCAGAAGGGCAGTAGTTCCTTTGTCTCAATAGCCTGCCTGCAGCAAGCAAGGTAGGCCCTTTGTTTACAAACTGCCCAAGCAGCAAGGAGATCTGATCTAGGCACCAGGAGAGCCATCACTGGGGAATGACATCACTGGGAAGGTACATCAGTGGGCAAAGAGACCTGATTCTGTAAAAGAAGATCCATAGGGGAGCATTCGGAGGAAGAGATGGGCAGGCGCCAATGCAAGAATTCACCCAACAATCTGAAAAACAACAAGAAACCACCAGAACCCAGCGACCTCACAACAGGAGGACGTGAACACCTTAATCAAGAAGAAGTAGAAAAAAAATGACTTTATGAAAGTGATAGAGGCCCTTAAACAGCATGTAAAAAATGACCTTATAGAAATGGATGAGAAGTATAACAGAAAGTTTGAAGAATTGAGTAAATCAGTGAATGATACCCTAGGAAACCAAAAAAAAAAAAAAAAAAAAA